>NC_069503.1:61832299-62029689 GCF_027579735.1 Bombina bombina
TGAAAAGTCTGGCGACTTAGGAAATCCGCCTCCCAGTTCTCCACTCCTGGGATGTGGATCGCTGACAGGTGGCAAGAGTGAGACTCTGTCCAGCGAATTATCTTTGATACTTCCATCATCGCTAGGGAACTCCTTGTCCCTCCCTGATGGTTGATGTAAGCCACAGTCGTGATGTTGTCCGACTGAAACCTGATGAACCTCAGAGTTGCTAACTGAGGCCAAGCCAGAAGGGCATTGAAAACTGCTCTCAATTCCAGAATATTTATTGGAAGGAGACTCTCCTCTTGAGTCCACGATCCCTGAGCCTTCAGGGAATTCCAGACAGCGCCCCAACCTAGTAGGCTGGCGTCTGTTGTTACAATTGTCCAGTCTGGCCTGCTGAAGGGCATCCCCCTGGACAGATGTGGCCGAGAAAGCCACCATAGAAGAGAATCTCTGGTCTCTTGATCCAGATTCAGCGTAGGGGACAAATCTGAGTAATCCCCATTCCACTGACTTAGCATGCACAATTGCAGCGGTCTGAGATGCAGGCGTGCAAAAGGAACTATGTCCATTGCCGCTACCATTAAGCCGATTACCTCCATGCATTGAGCCACTGACGGGTGTTGAATGGAATGAAGGACACGGCAAGCATTTAGTAGCTTTGTTAACCTGTCCTCTGTCAGGTAAATTTTCATTTCTACAGAATCTATAAGAGTCCCCAAGAAGGGAACTCTTGTGAGAGGTAAGAGAGAACTCTTCTCCTCGTTCACTTTCCACCCATGCGACCTTAGAAATGCCAGTACTAACTCTGTATGAGACTTAGCAGTTTGGAAGCTTGACGCTTGTATCAGAATGTCATCTAGGTACGGAGCTACCGAAATTCCTCGCGGTCTTAGTACCGCTAGAAGAGAGCCCAGAACCTTTGTAAAGATTCTTGGAGCCGTAGCCAACCCGAAGGGAAGAGCTACAAACTGGTAATGCCTGTCTAGGAAGGCAAACCTTAGATATCGGAAATGTTCTTTGTGAATCGGTATGTGAAGGTAAGCATCCTTTAAATCCACTGTGGTCATGTACTGACCTCTTTGGATCATGGGTAAGATTGTCCGAATAGTTTCCATTTTGAACGATGGAACTCTTAGGAATTTGTTTAGGATCTTTAAATCCAATATTGGTCTGAAGGTTCCCTCTTTTTTGGGAACCACAAACAGATTTGAGTAAAACCCTTGTCCGTGTTCCGACCGCGGAACTGGGTGGATCACTCCCATTAGTAAAAGGTCTTGTACACAGCGTAGAAACGCATCTTTTTTTATCTGGTTTGTTGACAATCTTGAAAGGTGAAATCTCCCTTGTGGAGGAGAAGCTTTGAAGTCCAGAAGATATCCCTGAGATATGATCTCCAACGCCCAGGGATCCTGGACATCTCTTGCCCAAGCCTGGGCGAAGAGAGAGAGTCTGCCCCCCACTAGATCCGTTTCCGGATCGGGGGCCCTCACTTCATGCTGTCTTAGGGGCAGCAGCAGGTTTTCTGGCCTGCTTGCCCTTGTTCCAGGTCTGGTTAGGTTTCCAGCCTTGTCTGTAGCGAGCAACAGCTCCTTCCTGTTTTGGAGCAGAGGGAGTTGATGCTGCTCCTGCCTTGAAGTTACGAAAGGCACGAAAATTAGACTGTCTAGCCCTAGATTTGGCTCTGTCTTGAGGCAGGGCATGGCCTTTACCTCCCGTAATATCAGCGATAATTTCTTTCAAACCGGGCCCGAATAAAGTCTGCCCCTTGAAAGGTATGTTAAGTAATTTAGATTTAGAAGTTACATCAGCTGACCAGGATTTTAGCCACAGCGCTCTGCGTGCCTGAATGGCGAATCCGGAATTCTTAGCCGTAAGTTTAGTTAAATGTACTACGGCATCAGAAATAAATGAATTAGCTAGCTTAAGGGTTTTAAGCTTGTGTGTAATCTCATCTAATGGCACTGAGTCAAGGGTCTCTTCCAGAGACTCAAACCAAAATGCTGCCGCAGCCGTGACAGGCGCAATGCATGCAAGGGGTTGCAATATAAAACCTTGTTGAACAAACATTTTCTTAAGGTAACCCTCTAACTTTTTATCCATTGGATCTGAAAAGGCACAGCTATCCTCCACCGGGATAGTGGTACGCTTAGCTAAAGTAGAAACTGCTCCCTCCACCTTAGGGACCGTCTGCCATAAGTCCCGTGTGGTGGCATCTATTGGAAACATTTTTCTGAATATAGGAGGGGGTGAGAAAGGCACACCGGGTCTATCCCACTCCTTAGTAACAATTTCAGTAAGTCTCTTAGGTATAGGAAAAACGTCAGTACTCGTCGGTACCGCAAAATATTTATCCAACCTACACATTTTCTCTGGGATTGCAACTGTACTACAATCATTCAGAGCCGCTAACACCTCCCCTAGCAATACACAGAGGTTTTCCAGCTTAAACTTAAAATTTGAAATGTCTGAATCCAGTTTATTTGGATCAGATCCATCACCCGCAGAATGAAGCTCTCCGTCCTCATGTTCTGCAAATTGTGACGCAGTATCAGACATGGCCCTAGCATTATCAGCGCACTCTGTTCTCACCCCAGAGTGATCTCGTTTACCCCTAAGTTCTGGCAATTTAGACAAAACTTCAGTCATAACATTAGCCATGTCTTGTAGAGTGATTTGTAATGGCCGCCCTGATGTACTTGGCGTTACAATATCACGCACCTCCTGAGCGGGAGATGCAGGTACTGACACGTGAGGCAAGTTAGTCGGCATAACTTCCCCCTCGCTGTCTGGTGAATGTTGCTTAACATGTACAGATTGACTTTTATTTAAAGTAGCATCAATGCAATTAGTACATACATTTCTATTGGGCTCCACCTTGGCTTTTGAACATATTGCACAAAGAGATTCCTCTGTGTCAGACATGTTTAACAAACTAGCAATTAGACTAGCAAGCTTGGAAATACTTTTCAACTAAATTTACAAGCAATATGCAAAACGTTACTGTGCCTTTAAGAAGCACAGAAAAACTGTCACGGTTGAATAATAATGAACCGGATTAGATATAGAAACCAAATTTTTACAGTAAAAGCATAAATTTAGCAAAGGATTGCACACATTAGCAATGGATGATTAACCCTTAATATCAGAAAAAACGTATAACAATTGAAAATATAAGCGTTTTTATCACAGTCAAAGCACAGTCTCACAGGTCTGCTGTGAGTGATTACCTCCCTCAAAACTAGTTTTGAAGACCCCTGAACTCTGTGGAGACGTCCTGGATCATGCAGGGAGAAAAAGCAGACTGTGACTGAATTTCTGATGCGTAGTAAAAGCGCCAAAATAGGCCCCTCCCACTCACAATACAACAGTGAGGGAAGCTCAGTAAACTGTTAATTTAAAACAGCCATGTGGAAAATAATGCCCAAAACAATTTTTCACCAAGTACCTCAGATAATTAAACGATTTAACATGCCAGCAAACGTTTAAAATCTAATTTATGAAATGTCATTAAAAGCCTGCTGCTAGTCGTTCACACTGCAAGTTAGGCTAAAAGTTTATATGCATACAGTATTTTCCCAGAGAAGTGCCATTCCCCAGAAATACTTAAGTGTAAACATACATACATATCAGCCTGATACCAGTTGCTACTACTGCATTTAAGGCTGTACTTACATTATATCGGTATTAGCAGTATTTTCTCAGTCAATTCCATTCCTTAGAAAATAATATACTGCAACATACCTCTTTGCAGGTGAACCTGCCCGCTGTCCCCTGATCTGAAGTTACCTCACTCCTCAGAATGGCCGAGAACAGCAAATGGATCTTAGTTACGTCGGCTAAGATCATACAAAAACTCAGGTAGATTCTTCTTCAAATTCTGCCTGAGAAGAAAAACAACACACTCCGGTGCCGTTTTAAAATAACAAACTTTTGATTGAAGATATAAAAACTAAGTTTAATCACCACAGTCTTCTCACACATCCTATCTATTAGTTGGGTGCAAGAAAATGACTGGGTGTGACGTAGAGGGGAGGAGCTATATAGCAGCTCTGCTTGGGTGATCCTCTTGCACTTCCTGTTGGGGAGGAGTTAATATCCCATAAGTAATGGATGACCCGTGGACTGACTACACTTAACAGGAGAAAGATAATTATCTATCCTGGTCAATAGATGGAATCCTGCACACCTTTAATAAACTTCCCAAAGGTTTATAGAACTACGTACCAATTTAAGGTGGCGCAAAAACCTGCCGATTCCTCTTTCAGAATAATTTTTTTTTAATAAATATATATATATATATATATATATATATATATATATATATATATATATATATATATATATATATATATGTATAAAACACGGGTGGGGTCAGCACTCTCAGGCCGGACTGGGTACACATCCTATGACCCTGCAACATGCACAGCCCTGGGTGCAAACCAGCACTCTCAGGAAGCTGCACTGTCACCAGAGTCACAGGCAGTTAACCCCAGTCAGGCCTGGGTGCAAGGCCCAAACAGGGAAAATTACAAAAAAATAATACATTAAAGGGACAGTAAACCTCAAAAAACTGCGCCATTATACTAAGTGCAGCTCGCTCCTGCTCTGTCTGAAAGCAGGAGCGAGCTGCACTGTGTATAATGGCGCGGTCGGGCCGGGCTGTGACTATACAGCTGGCCCGATGCGCTGTGTGAAAAAAACAGACCCGCTCAGAAGAGCACAGTGAGCAGGTCTGAAAAACTGTCATTGTTTTCAAAAAATCAAAGGGAATATTATGTTTTATAAAGATAAGGCTAATATAATGTTATATAATTCTGCACTATGTGCAGAATTATATAACATTATTTTTGAGGTTTACGGACACTTTAATATAACACACAGAAAAAGTCCAGCACTCACTCACAAGCTCTCAACTAAGATAAAACGCAGCAATGGAAGAGTTAGTTACCGCATCTTGCCAAATGGGAAAAGCCCAGGTACCTCATCAAGGTCTCTTCCAAAAAAAACCTGGGTCCCTAAACAGCCACACAATGCAGGCTCACAATCAAACAACTGTGAAAAAATGGAGGGTGCACAGGCTTATGTAAGGTAAGACACCTTGACGAGGTACCTGGGCTTTTCCCATTTGGCCAGATGCAGTAACTAACTCTTCCATTGCTGCTTTTTATCTTAGTTGAGAGCTTGTGAGTGAGTGCTGGACTTTTTCTGTGTGTTATATTAATGTATTATTTTTGTAATTTTCCCTGTTTGGGCCTTGCACCCAGGCCTGACTGGGGTTAACGGCCTCTGACTCTGGTGACAGTGCAGCTTCCTGAGAGTGCTGGTTTGCACCCAGGGCTGTGCATGTTGCAGGGTCATGTGATGTGTACCCGGTCCGGCCTGAGAGTGCTGACCCCACCCGTGTTTTGTATATGTCTGGGGAGATTACATAAGCCTGTGCACCCTCCATTTTTTCACAGTTGTTTGAATGTGAGCCTGCATTGTGTGGCTGTTTAGGGACCCAGGTTTTTTTGGAATAGACCTTGATGAGGTACCTGGGCTTTTTCCAATTTGGCCAGATGCGGTAACTAACTCTTCCAATGCTGCTTTTTATCTTAGTTGAGAGCTTGTGAGTGAGTGCTGGACTTAGTGTGTTTATATATATACACATACACACAGTGGATATAAAAAGTCTACACACCCCTGTTAAAATGTCAGGTTTCTGTGATGTAAAAAAATGAGACAAAGATAAATCATTTCAGAACTTTTTCCACCTTTAATGTGACCTATAAACTGTACAACTTGATTGAAAAACAAACTGAAACTTCTAGGTGGAGGGAAGTAAAAATAAAAAATAAAATAATATGGTTGCATAAGTGTGCACACCCTCTTATAACTGGGGATGTAGCTGTGTTTAGAATTGAGCAATCACATTCAAAATCATGTTAAATAGGAGTCAGTACACACCTGCCATCATTTAAAATGCCTGTGATTAACCCCAAATAAAGTTCAGCTGTTCTAGTAGGTCTTTCCTGACATTTTCTTAGTCGCAACCTACTGCAAAAGCCATGGTTCGCATAGAGCTTCCAAAGCATCAGATGGATCTCATTGTTAAAAGGTATCAGTCAGAAGAACGGTACAAAAGAATTTCCAAGGCATTAGATATACCATGGAACACAGTGAAGACAGTCATCATCAAGTGGAGAAAATATGGCGCAACAGTGACATTACCAAGAACTGGACTTCCCTCCAAAATTGATGAAAAGACGAGATGGTCTGGGAGGCTGCCAAGAGGCCTACAGCACTATTAAAGGAGGTGCAGGAATATCTGGCAAGTACTGGCTGTGTGGTGCATGTGACAACAATCGCCCGTATTCTTCATATGTCTGGGCTATAGGGTAGAGTGGCAAGACGGAAGCCTTTTCTTCCGGAAAAAAACATCCAAGCTCAGCTAAATTTTGAAAAAACACATCTGAAGTCTCCCAAAAGCATGTCGCAAAAGGTGTTCTGGTTTGATGAAACCAAGATTAAACTTTTTGGCTATAATCCCAAAAGATATGTTCAGCGCAAAAACAACACTGCATATAACCAAAAGAACACCATACCCACAGTGAAGTATTTTGGTGGCAGCATCATGCTTTGGGTCTGTTTTCCTTCAGCTGGAACTGGGGCCTTAGTCAAGGTAGATGGAATTATGAACAGTTCCAAATACCAGACAATATTGGCACAAAACCTTCAGGCTTCTGCTAGAAAGCTGAACATGAAGAGGAACTTCATCTTTCAGCATGACAACGCCCCAAAGCATACATCCAAATCAACAAAGGAATGGCTTTACCAGAAGAAGATTAAAGTTTTGGAATGGCTCAGTCAGAGCCCAGACCTGAATCCAATCGGAAATCTGTGGGGTGATCTTAAGTGGGCTGTGCACAATAGATGCCCTCACAATCTGACAGATTTGGAGTGTTTTTGCAAAGAAGAGTGGGCAAATCTTGCCAAGTCAAGATGTGCCATGCTGAAAATCTCATACCCAAAAAGACTGAGTGCTGTACTAAAATCAAAGGGTGCTTCAACAAAGTATTAGTTTAAGGGTGTGCACACTTTTGCAACCATATTATTTTAGTTTTCTATTTCTACTTCCCTCCACCTAAAAGATTTTAGTTTGGTTTGCAATTGAGTTGTACAGTTTATAGGTCACATTAAAGGTGGAAAATGTTCTGAAATGATTTATCTTTGTCTCATTTTTTTACATCACAGAAACAATTTTAACAGAGGTGTGTAGACTTTTTTTATCCACTGTGTATGTATATATATGTATATATATATATATATATATATATATATATATATATATATATAAATATATATATATATATAAAAGGTTGCAGAGGTGAACCTCACTCACAAATAAGTCAGCTACCTGGTGCTCTCACTAGAGAGAAACAAACAGTAAAGCAGGTATGAATCCCACGGACGGGCTCCGTGTAGCAGCCAGGATCCAAATGAAGCAGGCACACAGGTTTTTTCCAAAACACTCCGGTTTATTGGCAGTATCGTTTACCAAACGTTTCGGCTCAAACACGAGCCTTTGTCAATGGTGTACAAAACCAAATGTGAAGAATTAAACAAAACCACACCTTAAATATCCACCCAGCCCAGGTGATAAACCAATCAGAATGTATATCCGCGGCGCACCCACTCGCACAAACCTAAAAACTTTTGCCGGGCTCAACGTAGGCGTGGCGTGACGTCATCACGTTGCCGCTGTCCTAGGTGAAACCAAGGAAACATGCGTAACCATGGATACAACGCATAAACATTGGCGTGGTGCGGGTGTGCAGACGGGTAAGACTCTGACAGAAAACAATTTAACAGTCGATCAATGAGTGATCCTAATAACCCTACATAGAAATACAATAATAGAAAAGGTATCTATCTATATGCAACATAGAAACAAACCTTATATATAGCTTATAAAGCAAAAAACGCTACCACAACCCATAGTATAAATAACTAGTAACACAGCCCTCTATACTCATGGTATCAAGGCATGTGGGGAGGTAGCTAGAGAAGGCGAAACAATCTAAAGCCCCCTATTTATTCGAATAGGTATACATTGTATCATGCCTGAGGAGTAGGTAGAAATTAAGTCCTGGATGACTCCCAGTAGTTCACAACTCATTTGTGTTTATACCAACAGCCAAAGTCTATGTTAACATTCAGTCCTCGAGGGGCAACTGTGTCCAATGTGAAGATCCAACGGGATTCCATTCTTAGTAATGCCAATCCTCTATCACCACCACGTCTGTTGTAAGGCACATGGTCAATCAACATCACTCGTAACGAGGAAACAGAATGTCCCGCAGTTGCAAAGTGTCGTCCAACTGGTTGTTCTGATTGTCCTTTTTCAATCGCCTGACGAATAGCTGTTTTATGGTTAGCCAAACGTTCCTTGAAGGGTGTCACCGTTTTGCCTATGTAAAATTTGGAACATGGGCAAATAATGGCATAAACCACATATTCCGATGTACAGGACAATCTATGCCTTATTTTGTACCTTTTGTTGTTATGGGGATGTTGAAAGGATGTCCCAGCAATAAGGTTATTGCAAGTGACACAATTGCCACACTTGTAGCATCCTGGTTTCCCTCTTGTAAGCCATGTCTGTTTTTCGTAACAATGTATGGGATCACTGAGTACTAGTAGATCTCTGGAGGTTACTTGCTCGCTTGTATACCACCCGGGGTACCGGAGCATCCACAAAAGGTAGGCTAGTGTCCTTGGAGAGCATCATCCAATGTTTCTTTATCACATTCTGGAGCATCCCAGATCCCGGAGTGTAAGTGGTTACAAAGTTCATTCGTTTGGGTTGTTCCGTCGCTATCCGTTTCGGGATAGTGTCATTCTGGGTGAGTTTTATTGCTTCACTCTTTTGTTGATCTATTAACAATGGTGGGTATCCTCTGCCCAGGAATTTTTGGGACATTTCTTCAAGTTGTCTCTCTTTTCGGGAGTCATCCGTGTTGTTCCGGACGACCCACAGGAGTTGTGAAGAGCTAACACCATCTTTCTGAAATCTAGGGTGGAAACTCTGATAATGAAGTATAGAGTTTTTATCTGTGGGTTTTTTGAACAAGGTGGTGTGTAGTTTATCACCATTGGATGTTTCTACCCTAAAGATTTCCAGGTCAAGAAAGTGAATCTGGTTGTTATTATGTTCCATTTTAAATCTGATCGTGGAGTCAAGGGTATTCAACCCTTCAACCCATTCAATGAGATTTTCAGGGGTACCACCCCAAATCAAGAAGACATCGTCAATGTATCTGCGATACATTCTAATGGGGTTCTGTCTGGAGAAAATATTATATTTTTCATACATTGCCATATAAATGTTTGCATACGATGGGGCCATATTCGACCCCATCGCAGTGCCCATAATTTGTAAGAAGTACTCATTTTCAAATCAAAAATAATTCTTCTCCAGGCAGAACTCCATCAGATGCAGCAGAAATTCCACAGGTGGACCAGTATATAGTGGGTTGTCAGTCAGGATCTGTCGCACCATGTTGATACCATGCCCGTGAGTTATCACCGTGTATAAACTCACTACATCCATAGTGACTAAAATGTCAGTAGGGGCCAGACTATCAAACTCTTTCAGTAGTTTAATAAGTTCAGAGGAATCTTTGAGGTGGGACTGAGTGTTTTGTACCACTGGTTGTAAGTAAAAATCAATAAATTCTGCTAAAGGCTGCATCAATGATCCCTTGGCAGACACAATAGGTCTGCCAGGGGGGTCTTTAAGGGACTTATGGATCTTGGGCAGTAGATATAGTATTGGGCAGATTGGATGATCAACTGAAAGAAACCCCAATACATCATCATCAATTACCCCAGCTTGGTATGCCATGCCCAGGAATTCATCAATTTCTCTTTTAAAAGTTTTAGTAGGATTTGATTGTAGTTGGCGGTAGGTATTAGGATCATGGAGTTGTTTAAGAGCCTCACCTCTATACTGTACATAATCAAGTATCACCGTGGCACCACCCTTATCCGCTGGCCTTATGACTATGTCTCTGTCAGTAGACAGAGACTTTATTGCCCGTCTTTCAGCACTTGTAATATTGTCTCTTGGCAGAGGCATATCTTTATGTAATTCAGTAAGGGTGGTTGTACAGATATGATGGAATGTTTTTATCGAAGAATGTGTATTAATCAGTTCAAAAGTGCTACTTGCTTTGAATTGTTTTGGGGTCTGATCCCCTTTATCTTTAAAGAAGTCTTTAAGCTTCAACTGCCATTGAAATCTACCCATATCTACCATCAAATCAAACAGATCACAGCGGGGGGTTGGTACAAAGGACAATCCTCTATTAAGGACTCTTATTTCATCACCCGTAAGTGGTCGTTTACTCAGATTATAAATTATTGTGTCTTTTTCTGTCGTGATTGTTTTTTTCATTTTGCCCCGCCCCCTACTGAGACTACCGCCTCGGGGCCTACGGCTAAAGGGGGTTTCTGTGCAGATCTTGTAATTACCCCACTGGAGGTGAAACTCAGAATACAACTAATATCACCGCCAGTGGGGTAATTACAAGATCTGCACAGAAACCCCCTTTAGCCATAGGCCCCGAGGCGGTAGTCTCAGGAGGGGGCGGGGCAAAACGAAAAAACCAATCACAACAGAAAAAGACACAATAATTTATAATCTGAGTAAACGACCACTTACGGGTGACGAAATAAGAGTCCTTAATAGAGGATTGTCCTTTGTACCAACCCCCCGCTGTGATCTGTTTGATTTGATGGTAGATATGGGTAGATTTCAACGGCAGTTGAAGCTTAAAGACTTCTTTAAAGATAAAGGGGATCAGACCCCAAAACAATTCAAAGCAAGTAGCACTTTTGAACCGATTAATACACATTCTTCGATAAAAACATTCCATCATATCTGTACAACCACCCTTACTGAATTACATAAAGATATGCCTATGCCAAGAGACAATATTACAAGTGCTGAAAGACGGGCAATAAAGTCTCTGTCTACTGACAGAGACATAGTCATAAGGCCAGCGGATAAGGGTGGTGCCATGGTGATACTTGATTATGTACAGTATAGAGGTGAGGCTCTTAAACAACTCCATGATCCTAATACCTACCGCCAACTACAATCAAATCCTACTAAAACTTTTAAAAGAGAAATTGATGAATTCCTGGGCATGGCATACCAAGCTGGGGTAATTGATGATGATGTATTGGGGTTTCTTTCAGTTGATCATCCAATCTGCCCAATACTATATCTACTGCCCAAGATCCATAAGTCCCTTAAAGACCCCCCTGGCAGACCTATTGTGTCTGCCAGGGGATCATTGATGCAGCCTTTAGCAGAATTTATTGATTTTTACTTACAACCAGTGGTACAAAACACTCAGTCCCACCTCAAAGATTCCTCTGAACTTATTAAACTACTGAAAGAGTTTGATAGTCTGGCCCCTACTGACATTTTAGTCACTATGGACGTAGTGAGTTTATACACGGTGATACCTCACGGGCATGGTATCAACATGGTGCGACAGATCCTGACTGACAACCCACTATATACTGGTCCACCTGTGGAATTTCTGCTGCATCTGATGGAGTTCTGCCTGGAGAAGAATTATTTTCGATTTGAAAATGAGTACTTCTTACAAATTATGGGCACTGCGATGGGGTCGAATATGGCCCCATCGTATGCAAACATTTATATGGCAATGTATGAAAAATATAATATTTTCTCCAGACAGAACCCCATTAGAATGTATCGCAGATACATTGACAATGTCTTCTTGATTTGGGGTGGTACCCCTGAAAATCTCATTGAATGGGTTGAAGGGTTGAATACCCTTGACTCCACGATCAGACTTAAAATGGAACATAATAACAACCAGATTCACTTTCTTGACCTGGAAATCTTTAGGGTAGAAACATCCAATGGTGATAAACTACACACCACCTTGTTCAAAAAACCCACAGATAAAAACTCTATACTTCATTATCAGAGTTTCCACCCTAGATTTCAGAAAGATGGTGTTAGCTCTTCACAACTCCTGCGGGTCGTCCGGAACAACACGGATGACTCCCGAAAAGAGAGACAACTTGAAGAAATGTCCCAAAAATTCCTGGGCAGAGGATACCCACCATTGTTAATAGATCAACAAAAGAGTGAAGCAATAAAACTCACCCAGAATGACACTATCCCGAAACGGATAGCGACGGAACAACCCAAACGAATGAACTTTGTAACCACTTACACTCCGGGATCTGGGATGCTCCAGAATGTGATTAAGAAACATTGGATGATGCTCTCCAAGGACACTAGCCTACCTTTTGTGGATGCTCCGGTACCCCGGGTGGTATACAAGCGAGCAAGTAACCTCAGAGATCTACTAGTACTCAGTGATCCCATACATTGTTACGAAAAACAGACATGGCTTACAAGAGGGAAACCAGGATGCTACAAGTGTGGCAATTGTGTCACTTGCAATAACCTTATTGCTGGGACATCCTTTCAACATCCCCATAACAACAAAAGGTACAAAATAAGGCATAGATTGTCCTGTACATCGGAATATGTGGTTTATGCCATTATTTGCCCATGTACTAAATTTTACATAGGCAAAACGGTGACACCCTTCAAGGAACGCTTGGCTAACCATAAAACAGCTATTCGTCAGGCAATTGAAAAAGGACGATCAGAACAACCAGTTGCACGACACTTTGCAACTGCGGGACATTCTGTTTCCTCGTTACGAGTGATGTTGATTGACCATGTGCCTTACAACATACGTGGTGGTGATAGAGGATTGGCATTACTAAGAATGGAATCCCGTTGGATCTTCACATTGGACACAGTTGCCCCTCGAGGACTGAATGTTAACATAGACTTTGGCTGTTGGTATAAACACAAATGAGTTGTGAACTACTGGGAGTCATCCAGGACTTAATTTCTACCTACTCCTCAGGCATGATACAATGTATACCTATTCGAATAAATAGGGGGCTTTAGATTGTTTCGCCCTCTCTAGCTACCTCCCCACATGCCTTGATACCATGAGTATAGAGGGCTGTGTTACTAGTTATTTATACTATGGGTTGTGGTAGCGTTTTTTGCTTTATAAGCTATATATAAGGTTTGTTTCTATGTTGCATATAGATAGATACCTTTTCTATTATTGTATTTCTATGTAGGGTTATTAGGATCACTCATTGATCGACTGTTAAATTGTTTTCTGTCAGAGTCTTACCCGTCTGCGCACCCGCACCACGCCAATGTTTATGCGTTGTATCCATGGTTACGCATGTTTCCTTGGTTTCACCTAGGACAGCGGCAACGTGATGACGTCACGCCACGCCTACGTTGAGCCCGGCAAAAGTTTTTAGGTTTGTGCGAGTGGGTGCGCCGCGGATATACATTCTGATTGGTTTATCACCTGGGCTGGGTGGATATTTAAGGTGTGGTTTTGTTTAATTCTTCACATTTGGTTTTGTACACCATTGACAAAGGCTCGTGTTTGAGCCGAAACGCTTGGTAAACGATACTGCCAATAAACCGGAGTGTTTTTGAAAAAACCTGTGTGCCTGCTTCATTTGGATCCTGGCTGCAACATGGAGCCCGTCCGTGGGATTCATACCTGCTTTACTATATATATATATATCTTTGTAAATGTTTCTTTATGTAGATGCTTTTTTATATTTATACAGCTCTTATGTTTATATATTGATGTTAAAATGTATATGTATGTATACTGCTATTGGTGGGTCTAAATTCACCTCCCAAGATTCTACTTACTTGGTCTTATTTTAACACTTAACTTGAATGTTTAAATAGTATTATACCTTAAATGTATATGCTTTTAGCCTTAAGTATTGGGCCGTTAATATTATTCATCAACTTCCAAATAATTTCCCAAGTTATTTATTATACTAAACGTACAATTTATAACACATACACTTCCTTAAAAAATAAAATGACACCGGTGTCCAGTTATTAATAAAACACGTTACATACATCTCTTTGCAATACGTGCAATCATTCATTAAGTTACTATATAATATCTGATGATACTATGACAATAAGATACAATGTTATACATTGCTTCTGTAAGAGTAACCGTCTCTTTGTGCTTGCTACCAATATAACAGGCCTTCTTTTTCTTTCAACTTTATATTTTTTGAGACCTTTGTAGCTCTTAAAATGTCCCTTTTTCAAAGGCTCTTCAATAAAATGTAACTTATCTGACAGATTAATCAAACTTTCAATATGAATATTGCAACATTTAGAATTGCGGCTTTATGTTTATTGTTCTTTTTTAAGGTTTTTTTTGTTTGTTGTATAGTTAAAATGATCTTGCTGAAATAGCCAAACTTATAGTGTTCGTATTACGATGTTTATAATTTATGGCTTTGCTTAGATCAATATCTTTAGATTACTCAGATGTAACTATTGTGTTTGGTGCAATACTTTATTATTGGCAAGTCTCTCTATATAGAGCTATTTGGGACTTAAGAAATCCCACATGTATATTACCTTGTGTGCAAAATTAATTCCACCCCTGTGAGGTTAAATTCACCAATATTGCAGAACTTATATAAATATTATCTGAAGCAATCTATATTATTATTTATTTTTATTATTATTTATAAAATATTTTACCAGGAAGGATACATTGAGATTTCTCTCATTTTCAAGTATGTCCTGGGTTGAATAAAACAATTTCAGTAGTTACTGTCACAGCACCTGTGTTAATGCAGGCCTTAAATAAAACATTTTGTTGCATATTATATATACACAATAACAATACTGGAGCAATCCAAACCTTTATTTTACAAGATCCTGTTACTTTATGCACTTATACAGCACTGCAATCCAATCGGATGTTGAAATACTATTCACAACAATATTAGCAAATACTGTGTTTGGGCTAACCAGTGAATACAAGTTTAAAGAGACATCCTATAGGATTCTAATATTTAATATCTTGAATACCCTACATAACAGCACTAACAGTACCCATTAATAATATCATATTGGGTTCTCCGAAGAGAGAAGCGCTCTACCAGGAACGAACAACAGCTCATTGGCTAGTTCTTTGGCGATTTACCACCCGGAAGCAGCCTCTTTTAGACCAGTGTGCTTTTAATAATATCAGCCAATAAGGTTGCAATAGTTATATATATATATATATATATATATATATATATATATATATATATATATATATATATATATATATATGTTCTATTTGCTGTTAAAGACTCTGTGGAATAAGTTGTATGTAAATGCATTTTGAAACCTATTCACTACCAATGGTATGATAAAGCCGTGCATAACATCATTTATTACCTAGGGTGCCTGTGTGATATTAACACGCATTCATTGAGGCAGCCAAGGTTTCTTTGGTGCACAAAACCAGGACATATAGTTATATAGATTGCTTCAGATAATATTTATATAATTTCTGCAATATTGGTGTATTTAACCTCACAGGGGTAGAATTCATCTGGCACACAAGGTAATATACATGTGGGATTTCTTAAGTCCCAAATACCCCTATATAGAGACACTTGCCAATAATAAAGTATTGCACCAAACACAATAGTTACATCTCAGTGGACGTGTACAGTGCTACACACTATTTGTTGTACATTATACCGGTTACTGTGGAGATAATCTAGCGTGCAATTTATGCCTATCTTATAAACCTTGCTGGTGAGATATTATTTTGTAGACAACAGAGTCTTGCTGCTGTTTAAAATCCTGACATTTCATTTTATATAGTCTCAAGAACACGTATGTTATAATCACTTCACCCCTATGTATTCTGTGTGTTACCAGACTACGATGCAAAAATAGTCTAATACTATCCCCCCAGGTTATAAGTACTTTATAAGAAACAGAATACTTTTATTCTATAACACATTGGGGTCTGACACGCTTCATATGGTATGAAATCTCAATGATTGTTCAAGAATAACCGATGTTCACATCATGATAATGCATCTTTAAATTCTCTTTGTAATTTTACATTTCACATTTCTTGGTTTTAAGAGTTATTTTTGTAATAAAAGTTGTGTTTTAATTTTGAATAAGTTTTCCACTTCCTAGAAAATGATGTCATACAGACTAGGGGAGATGGAAGTGCTGTAAAAGTGCATACTTTTTAGTCAAATCTCTTCTTGACTTTCTGTTGCTAATTGTACCCATGCACAAGCACTCCAGCCCACAAGGTAAACCCTAATCTAAGCTATATAGGGCACCCCCTCCTTATGTGTGTAGTGCTATTGCAACCCCTTTTTTTGTTTGTTCATTAATGGCTGTGTGTTGAGTTATTTTGAGGGGACAGAAAATTTACACTGTTATACAGGCTGTACACTCACTACTTTACATTGTAGCAAAGTGTCATTTCTTCAGTGTTGTCACATGAAAATATATAATAAAATATTTACATAAATGTGAGGAGTGTATTCACTTTTGTCAAACACTATATATATATATATATATATATATATATATATATATATATATATATATATAAACACACACACACACACACAAATAGGTATACCAGCACTACTCTAAATATATTGCCTTAAAGTGGGCGGCGTAGGAAAACCTAATTAAAACCGTCCACCTGTGCACGGAGAGTCCAAAAATAATTGTAGCAAACATAAAAGATAAAAGATTAGTGACTCTAGCACATAAGTATCACAAAGATATATTACATAAACAAGGTGGAAAAAACATTCGGCAAACCAGGTTACTGATACAAATGTATCTTTATATATTCATTGTTACAAACACAATATGATAGATGGCAATTATACAATACAATCTTGAGTCCTAAATAATTATATAGGATAATATCCCCTTAGAGGCCTCTATTAATCGGGTCACAATGTCCATCTAAATTATGGGTATTAGTGTGGGGTCAATAATTCCCATATTGTGGCCTAATCCAGAACCAGGCCCTTATAGCAGCCAATTTAAAGGAGCATGAGCATTTCACAATAATGATGTAAGACAGAGCAAACTCTTAAAGCTGAAACGTATAGTGTAAAAGTTGAATATGTAGTCACCGCTTGATCCACAGCAAATACAGCTAAACAGTGACAGGATATTACACCTAAGATTTGCTTAGGGCTAATTACGGTCCGTAATACCACTAGTATGTAGTTCATTCACACAATGTAAGCTTTTATCAGGTATGCGGTATCTTCCCAAAAGAATTGCTTATGGTTGTCAGAATAATGTTCCGTTAATCAAACAGGCACTTAGTGGTTTCCCACGCCTTACCGCTCTTCATTCACACACTGTAAGCTTATATCGAATATGCGGTAAGTTCCCCAAAGGAGTTCCTTATATTTGTCAGAGTAATGTTCTGTTAATCAAACAGGCACTTAGTGGTTTTCCACGCCTGGGATTTAAGGATATTAACTGTGATATCCTTGTATAATCCCTGCACCATTGATTCAGCATACAAAGCTGAAGAGGTCTCATATGAAAGCGAGCAAAGGGGATCGCGTCTGATGCTGCAGTCATGAGACTTAAAACTTCTATGCACATAGCCACTGAAGGGAATCATCGGGACTGAAGGTTTTGACAAGCTGAGACCAATTTAATTCATCTCTTGTCTGTTAGAGACAGAGTCATGGACACTGAATCTATCTGGAAACCTAAAAAGGTGACCCTTGTCTTGAAGAATCAAAAGACTTTTTGGAAAATTGATCCTCCAACCATGTCTTTGAAGAAACAACACTAGTTGAATTGTGTGAGATTCGGCAGAATGTAAAGACAGAGCTAGTACCAAGATATCGTCCAAATAAGGAAACACTGCAATACCCTGTTCTTTAATTACAGAGAGTAGGGCACCGAGGACCTTTTATTGGAGCTGTCGCTAGACCAAACGAAATAGCGACAAATTGGTAATGCTTATCTAGAAAAGAGAATCTCAGTAACCTATAGCGATCTGGATGAATCGGAATATGAAGATATGCATCCTGTAAGTCTATAGTGGACATATAATGACCTTGCTGAACATAAGGCAGAATAGTCCTTATAGTTACCATTTTGAAAGTTGGTACAAAACTATTCAAGATTTTCAGATCCAGAACTGGCCTGAATGAATTTTCTTTCTTTGGGACAATGAATAGATTTGAATAAAACCCCAGACCCTGTTCCTGTAACGGAACCAGTATGATAACCCCTGATAGCTCCAGATCTGAAACACATTTCAGAAAAGCCTGAGCTTTCACTGGATTTGCCGGGATGTGTGAGGAGGTCTTACTCTGAATCCAATTCCATACCCTTGAGAGACAATACACTGAAAAATACTTTGGAAACATTTCAATCTGCCCCCCACCAGCTGAGCTGGAATGAGGGCCGCACCTTCATGCAGACTTGGGAGCTGGGTTCTTAAAGGGCTTGAATTTATTCCAACTTGAAGAAGGCTTCCAATTGGAACCAGATTCTTTGGGGGAAGGATTGGTTTTTTGTTTTCGATTCTGTCGAAAGGAACGAAAACAATTAGAAGCTTTAGATTTACACTTAGATTTTTTTTTATCTTTATGCATATTATTGTCACTGAAAATTGTTCAATAAAAATGATAAACGCAAAAAACAAATGCATCAAGAGCATGCCATTTACAGATAGCAACTGGTCATAAATATTCCAAGTGCGTATAACAAGATTATTGCGTAACACAAAATACAATACAATAACCATAGAGATATAAAATAAATAAATAAAAAAAAAGGGTAGCAAGTAAGAAAGAAAAAGAGGAAGTTTAGATAAAGGAAGAATAGTAATAGAGAGAAGAGAGAAGCCATTCTCGCACAAGTGTGTAGTGCGGTTTTGGGTTGATCTGTTTTATTAGGAATATAAAGAGCAGAGTAGAAGAGGGGGGGGGGAGAGGGAGGGAGGTGAGGGTAGGAGGGGGAAAGGGGAAGGAGGGGAGATGAGGGGAAGGAGGAGGGTGGTACCAGCATCATGGTCTCAGTGGGTTTATGGTTTCCCAATAGAACTTGACGTCACAATAAAGGTTCAGCTTATTGTTTCTGAAATAATAATATTCCTCTAATTGTATGAGCTCTTGGGTACGTGTTGTACATGTTTCAACTGTGGGTAAGATGTTAGTTTTTCAATTTCTAGCAATTAGGGATTTTGCACCATTTAAGCAAATCTGTAGAAGAGGTGACCTCCGCTTACAAGTATGTTTAGGTCTCTCATTAAATAGTACCATTAGGGGTGTGAGCTTAAAGGAGGCGGCAAACAAGGTAGAGAGTATCAGCTGCAAAGAGCTCCAGAAAGGCTGCAATCTAGGACAAGTCCACCATATATGTGCCATACTGCCTATTTCACCGCAGCCCCTCCAGCACATAGGGGACAGTTCAGGATATATATACTTTAACCGCACTGGTGTGAGGTACCATCTAGAAATTATTTTATAGTTCATCTCCAGAATTTGAATAGATGTAGAAGATTTATGGGTGTATGAGTATAACCGGTCCCAACACTCTTCTGGGATTTGCAAGCCAAGTTCTTTGGACCAGTTCTGTGTTTATTTGGGTAAGTGTTTGTGTAGGCAGGAGTCTATTATTCTTCTAGCTAATGCTAGTGTTCCCTTCAAAGCTTTCCCACTTCTGCAGAGCGATTCAAAGCGTGTAAGAGGGCGTAAAAGGGCTTGCTTGTGTGGGGAGGTAGCTAGGAGATGTTTAAGCTGGGAATATTTAAGCCAATGGGTGAAGGTGCTGTTTAGGATATCTGCTAGTTCAAATGCAGGCTTCAGGCCCTCCAGCTGGAGAAACTCACATATGGGGGAGGAGAAACCCAGATCTGTGAACTGGATACTACCTGTGGATGTATGCATACTCCTCGACAATTCTGTGTTCTGAAATATTGGTGACATAGGCGAGAAGGGGGATGAAATCCCTGGTGTGTGTTGTATCAAATTATTCCATGAATGAAAGATATGCCTGTACAGGGGTGAAAGTTTGACAACAATCGGTCTGCAGGATGCTGGTAACCAACATAAAGGACCAAGTTGCGGGGTCCGAAGTATAAAGGAGTCTAGAGATAACCATGCTTTGTCATAGTGCTTTAAGTGCCAGTCTAAAACTCGCTGTAATGTACTAGCTTGGTAATATCTTGCTATGCAGGGAACCCCCAAAGCACCCTGTTGTTTTGTACAATAAAGAGTTTGTTTTGCTACTCTGGGTTTACTACCGCTCCATATAAATTTATAGAGAATTGATTGGAGTTGTGATATAAATGTTTGGGGGAGGTTAATAGGGACCGTCTGCATCATGTAGAGAATGCGGGGTAAGATAGACATTTTGGAAAATGGTATTCTACTCCACCATGAAAAGGGCTTTGATTGCCATTTTTAACACTCTGATTGAATTCGCTTAAGAATTGGGGTGTAGTTGGCGCTGAAAAGTGAGTTAATCTTAGGGGTTAGTCGGGTGCCCAGATATTGTATGTGATCTGTGCACAACTGGTACGGACAAATCGTAGAGAGCGTGTTAAACTGTTTTGTGGGCATATTAATGTTTAGGATATTAGATTTTTGATTGTTGACAAGAAAATAGGATAGTCTACCGAATTTATGAAATTCCTGCAGAAGGTGTGGGATAGAGGTGAAGGGGTCAGTCAAGGTCAACAAGACGTTATCTGCGTATAGGCTAATTTTATACTCATTAGGACCTATTGACACGCCCTTAATGTCCTTGTTGCCCCTAATATGTGCTGCCAAAGGTTCCATGGCTATCGCGAAGAGTAATGGGGAAAGAGGGCAGCCCGGTCGGGTCCCGTTATTAATTTGAAAGGGGTCCTTGGATTGCTATATAGGCTAAAAATTCTATTGATAGTTACTTTCCCAAAACCAAATCCTATCAGGGCCGATTTCAGGTATGATCAGTTAAGCCTATCAAATGCTTTTTCCGCGTCGGTAGAGACCAGGACAAGCTCAGTATGCGTCAAGGACGCATGAACTATAAGATGCAATGTTCTGATAGTGTTGTCCCTGGCCTTCCGACGCGGAATGAAGCCTGTCTGGTTCACATGAATGATTTGTGGTAACAACTTATTAATTCTAGTAGCTAGGATTTTAGCGAAAATTTTTGCATCTGTATTAATCAACGATATAGGGCGATAATTTCCTGGCAGATGTGGAGATTTACCCTGTTTATGAATTAGGGCAATGTGGGCGGAAAGCATATCCATGGAAAAAGAATTGGTGTCATCTACTGATCTAAATAATTTAGCTAGTTGGGGCGCTAATATGTGTTTGAAGGTCTTGTAGTATGAGTTGGATAGTCCATCTGGTCCTGGACTTTTACAGTTAGGAAGGGATTCTATAGCCAAAAGTATATCTGAGATTTCTATGGGGGCATCTAATTGTGCAGCATCTTCCTGTGAGATATTTGGAAGCTCTGCATTCTTTATGTACATATTACTCTCTATCTTGTTTAGGTGATTGTCAGTATTTGTGGAAAACCTTAGCTATCCCTTTACTGTCATGAATAGTAGCAGAATCCAGAGCTGAAATTTGCTGAATATAAGAGTTAAGTGTTCTTTGACGTAAGGCTTGTGCCAACATTGTACCCACTTTATTACCTTCCGTAAAATAGAGTTTCTTTAAGAAAAAGGAGCGCCTCTGTGCTTCTTTATTAAGGTAGACATTAACTGAGGATCTAGCTTTCACCAGGTCTCTTTGTATTAACATATTTTGGGGAGAGTTTGAGAAATCAGCTTCTAGTCTATTTAAGTTTTTCATTAAGGACTCAAATTCTCTCCGACTAGATCTAAGTTTATTCACTTAAATTTGAGGAAGTCACCTCTAATAACCACTTTATGTGCGTCCCACAATAGATGTGGTGTAATTGCTTCATTATCATTAAGGTGAAAGTACTCGGTCAAAGAGCGAACGACCTTCTCTGTCAATTGAGTGTCTTTTAGAAGTGAGTCGTCTAGCCTCCAGCAATATTGAGCTATCGGGGCCGTGGGCCAGGAAATTTCTAGTACTGTCATGGAATGATCAGACCAGGGCGTAGGGCTAATGTACGAGTGTTTTGCTAACTGGAGGTGGTCTTAATCTAATAAAATGTAGTCTATTCTTGATGAGGATTTCTGGGGAAGGGAATAGAAGGTGTATGTTTTCACCATGGGATGTTGGAGTCCCCAAACATCAATTAGGGACAGATTTTGTAATTTGGTCCGAATGGCATGTAATGTGGAAAGAGGGATACAACTATGACTGTGTGAACGTCCTGTTTGGGAAATAGTGCAACATTCAAGTCGCCCGCTAGGATCGTAAAACCTTTGGCTACAGATGTAACCATATCTAGGGACTTTTTAAAGAATTTTGCCTGTCTTTTGTTTGGGGCATACATGTTGACTAGGGTAACTGGTTGGTTGTATAGGGTGCCTATTAGAATTAAAAGTCTGCCTTCTTCATCTTTGTGTAAAGAAGTCAATGTAAAGGGTATACGCTTATGTAATAATATCCCTACACCATTAGTCTTAGAGTTATTATGTGCAAAGTAACCTGTAGGATATGTGCTAAAGGAGCATGCAGGCGCTGACAGCTGACAAAAATGGGTCTCCTGTACAAAGATCACATCCCCCCCCCCTTGTCTGCAGAACCAGTTTAGGACTATAGAGCATTTTGTCGGGGAGTTAAGTCCCTTCACATTTTGGGACATAAATTTCACATTAGGGAGACTCATGAGGAACAAACAGTAGGGAACATATAGCATTTCTGAAAAACTCTTTGCATATTATGTTATTAAAATAAGGAGACTTTGTGACACCATGTCTCTTAAATGGGTACTCATTTGCAAACCCAGGACTTTGGGACTGGAAAGGGATGATAGGAGGAAATACGGGAAGGAGAAGTGTGGTAACAAGGGAGAGTAGATCGATGATCTTGAGCGTTCTGGAAAAAAGAACTGTGATTAAACATAACAACAACCCGTGGGCATAAAATGACCGATACAACTTTACAAGATAGTAGAAAAGTAGAGAAGAGGTGGAGAGAAAATAAGAAGTACAAAAGTGAGCATTTAGAAAGTGAGGTAAACAATCATACCTAGAAAATGCGCTAGAGTAGCACATGAACATAGTAATAGAAAATAAGGGGAGATAACTCTAGAGGAAGAGTCATAATCAAGGCAGCAACAATGTAAAACAAACAATCTGTTGAGAGAACGATTTACCATTGTTAACAGGGGGGGGTTCTGACTGAAACTTTAAAGAAAGCTCTCAACAATTTAATCAAGACTGAGATGGGAGTCTAAATATTAACATGGTAATTTGCACAAAATTAACAGACAAGAATAGAACTAGAATTAAACTTGGCTAGCGTATGCATGAGAGTTAATATTGTAAGGGCCTAGTAGGCCGAACAAATCAGCCAAAACGCACATCAGCCATAGTAAACTTTATAATGTTCAAGAAAACAGAACAGCATCACTACAGCTCTAGAATAAGTTTCAGAGAAGAAGGGATAACTACATCTGAACCTCGTCAACATGGCTTTTAGGATCAGTAACCGTTTCATCTAACAGGCCATTATTCATAGATAACATAAAACAGGAACAAAAAAAGTTGGGCCTACAAACAAGGACATAAGTGTAATATAAACCACACATAACAAACGACTTTTTAGGTTATGGAGACTAAAGTCCTGAAAATGAAAGTGCATAGTTAGAAATACAAAACCTGAATCTCTACAGGTCTCAGGAGGTAATTTAATCCGGCAGTTAGCCAGGAGAGTTCAAGTCGGTTATGGCAGAGGAGGTACAGATTTTTGCGGAGTGTCATTGTTATTCCTATTCCTCTTTTTGTTAACCTTTGTCCAGTTCTGACATTGCGGCTTAGGGTGTGTGGCGTTGAGGTTGGCATCCCAGGATAGGTTATCATTCAACATTGGAAGTGTAGGTGGTGAGATGTTGAGTCCCGTGCAAAAAGAGTCTAAATCTTCTGGTGATCTGTAAATGAAGGTTTGAGAGCCTCTGACGACCTTTAGGCTAAAGGGGAAGCCCCACCTATATGGAATCCCTAGGGCTTGAAGATGCTGAGTGAGGTATCTGGCCTCCCTTCGTCTGGAGAGAGTAATGGGTCTGCATAAATTTGGATTTGGGAGCCCTCAAAAGATATGGATTGTGTCTTTCTGGCTGCACTGAATATTTTTTCCTTATCCTTATAAAGCTGAAATTTTAGAATGACGTCTCTAGGCGGATCTGTCTCTTTTGGCTGGGGACGGAGGGCTCTGTGAGCTCTGTCTAATGGCATATTTGGTATGGAGTCGGGGTCAGATATGTGTGCAAAGAGTCTTTGTAGGTAGGTATCTAGTTGTTGGGGAAAAATGCTTTCTGGTATACCCCAAATGCAAAGATTATGACGTCTGCCTCTGTTGTCAAGATCTTCTATATGAGTCTGCATGTCATCCATGGTGGCACATTGTTGTTGTAATTGTCTGGTCATACCCTCAAACTCGTTAAAATAGTCTGACCCTTCTTCTAGGTATTCAACTCTATTGCCAAGTTCGTTAATATATCTTTCCTAACTTCTTTCAAACCCTCTTTGATGAGTTGACTGACGTGTGTCATAAGAGCTGCAAAATCATCCTTAGTGGGCAGAGAGTCTAGGTCTGCTCTGGTTAGGGGTCTGCGAGAAGAGCTTTGTGAGGCCTGTGATTCTGAGTCATCTGAGTCACTACCTTCATCTTGTGTGCCTAAGGCGATGGATGACGTGGACTCAAGTGGTTTAAAAAATTCTTTCATCGCTGAGTTGTAGTGTAGCAAGCTCTTAGAATGTTTAGGGCCTTTGCCTGTTTTGGGTGCCTTCCTAGCTGACATAGCACTGAATTCAGCAGTCTTGAGGCATCACCCCCTTCCAGTTATGTGTATCAGTTATTTATCTGGAAAAGGTGCCTGAAGTTTGAGGAGGGAGATTCAGCACTGCTAAAAAGTACTTATTGTGAGAAGAGAAAATATCTGCCAGTTCTCTGAGTTTTAAAATCTATTGCTGACTAAAATTTGGCATAATAGAGGCTAGCAATAGTGTCTGTGTTCCCAGCTTCAGCCAAAAGCAAGATGGCCTGTTTACTGATATCTGTTAAATGTATCAAGCAAATCTATGTTTCACTACAAACTGCCCTCCATTGCTCTCCATGAGTAGCTATATGGTCCTTTGGGGGATCGTATAGGGCTAAAGTTATGTCCGGTATCTGCTGTGTGATAGTTACTGCTGTACAGACCTGAACACTGTGATGCATCAGTGAACTGGAAGGCCTCAGTAGGTTTCAGAGTGATGTGGCACAGCTTTAAATCTCTGCGCTTGTTTGTCCCAAGTTGCGACCGATCTGTCTCTGAGCAAAAGTCAGAACCGGGTGTAACAGGTGCCAGAAGAGTTCCCCTGCATTGAACGGAAGTTCTGTAGTCTGGAGTCTCCCTTCTAAGGCTGAACGCTGCCTTATGTCTTACAGAGCTCAGTCCAACAAGTCCTCCATGCTGGGCTGTTAGCTCCTCCCCCTTACCCTTAGATTTTTTATCTTGAGGTAAAAAAAACTCCTTTCCCCTCATTGACAGTTGAAATAATTTAATCCAACTGAGAACCACATAAATTGCTACCTTGGAAAGAAAGAGATAGTAATATAGACTTAGATACCATGTCAGCATTCCAATATTTAAGCCATACAGCTCTTCTAGCTAAAATAACTAAAGACATAGATTTAACATCAACTTTGATTATCTAAAAAATGGCATCACAGATAAAATGATCAGCATGTTGAAGCAACCGAACAATGCTAGAAAAATCAGGATCTGTTTCCTGTTGCGCTAAAGTTTCCAACCAAAAAGTTGAAGCAGCTGCAACATCAGCCATAGATATAGCAGGCCTAAGCATATAGCCAGAAAATAAATAAGCCTTCCTTAGATAAGATTCAAGTTTCCTAGCTCAAGGATCCTTAAAAGAGGTACTATCTTCCATAGGAATAGTAGTATGTTTGGCAAGAGTGGAAATAGCCCCATCAAATTTGAGGATTTTTTTCCCATAACTCCAATCTAGCTGTTGGCAAAGGATACAACTTTTTAAACCTAGAAGGAGGAATAAAAAAAGCACCAGGCCTATTCCATTCCTTAGAGATCATATCAGAAATAGCATCAGGAACTGGAAAAACCTCTGGAGTAACTACAGGAGGCTTGTAAACTAAATTTAAACGTTTACTAATTTTAGTATCTAGAGGACAAGATTCATCAATATCCAAAGTACCCAACACTTCTTTTAATAATTTATGAATATACTCTATTTTAAAGAGATAACATAATTTATGTAAGAACTTACCTGATAAATTCATTTCTTTCATATTGGCAAGAGTCCATGAGCTAGTGACGTATGGGATATACATTCCTACCAGGAGGGGCAAAGTTTCCCAAACCTCAAAATGCCTATAAATACACCCCTCACCACACCCACAATTCAGTTTAATGAATAGCCAAGAAGTGGGGTGATGAGAAAGGAGCGAAAACATCAAAAAAGGAATTGGAATTGTGCTTTATACAAAAAAATCATAACCACCACAAAAAGGGTGGGCCTCATGGACTCTTGCCAATATGAAAGAAATTAATTTATCAGGTAAGTTCTTACATAAATTATGTTTTCTTTCATGTAATTGGCAAGAGTCCATGAGCTAGTGACGTATGGGATAGCAGATACCCAAGATGTGGAACTTCCATGCAAGAGTCACTAGAGAGGGAGGGATAAAATAAAGACAGCCAATTCCGCTGAATAAAAAATCCACAACCCAAATCAAAAAGTTTTAATCTTATAATGAAGAAAAAAGGAAATTATAAGCAGAAGAATCAAACTGAAACAGCTGCCTGAAGTACTTTTCTACCAAAAATTGCTTCAGAAGAAGAAAAAACATAAAAATGGTAGAATTTGGGGGGGCGTGACCACGCAGCACCGGGAGAGGCAGCAAATTAAGTACTCTCCAGCTAGAATCCTCAAATACCTCTACTTTTCCTGAAAAGTGTTCAATATATATGATAAAATTGAGTTTACCTATATACACTAAGCCTGAGGATCGCGGCACTACTTAGTTTTATGAGCTTTATTGAGACTATAACTTGATTTAGACTGATAAGGCCTAAACTCGCATGATCCTCGACACCCTCTCCCGGTGCGCCGACTATAATCATCGACCTCAAGTGATCCACTAACCAGTGGGGGAAGGAAAATGGCTTATATAAAGGAAGATCAGAGCATACTACAGGTTTTACTGCAAGATTTGATCCGCCAGTTAGATGATCACTTTTTAAGCCTGTCGTATACTCTTGTAACAGCAATGGCGGGAACAGCTAGTGAAACCCCGGATTGTACGGAGTCTGAAGTCCCACTACAAGAGACATTATCGGAAGACATTATAACACCACATCCCCAACCTACATGGCCTAATTATCCCAACTCTACTTCTGAAACTTCCTCTCAAGATCTGAACGACTCACAGCTCACCGGTCATATGGCATGGAGACCTGGGGGTCAGACGATAGTGAAGAATCCCACAGCTTTTCCGGTGATGATGCTGCAGATCCAGACAACACAGGCATTCTATACCGATTCAGGCTTCCCCAGAGTGCCTCTCAAGAACAGACCCGACTTAAAGGAACTCAGCGCCGGGATGAGTATAGAGGCGGGACGAACACGGCTGAGAAACGTATCAACACACCAGCATAGTAGATCCCCTTCGGACCTTACAGTAATTGGGCCCACCTCAGGGATCCTGCCCGATACCCCTACAGGAAAACAACATGAGCCCCAGCACATCCACAACACTCGATCTGGTGCAATTCCGCTAGCGCTATTGTCTATAGCCTTTCCGGTTCTCATGAAGGCAGTAGCCGAGCTGCGGTTAAACTTTACTATCACCCTTCTCCAGCATGGTGGGGATCCCCTTGAACAAATTCAACCCCTGCATAATGGTTATTACATAGAGAACCGACCATCTTGCTTTGTTTTTTTCTGCCTGGTACTGAGGTATCAATATGACCAAAGTTAATATTTGACTGTTAGTTAAATGAACATGCAGATTACTGATGCTCACTGTTATTTGTTGGCTCTGATTCTGATACGGGAATATGTTATTATTTTTTTTTATTTTTTTTTTATTGTATGGCTTTGGATTTCCTAATTTGTATATATATATTAAGAGGGGCTTCCTCACTCATTGTTACTTACTCCCTCCCTCAAGCTACAAGAGACCAGAGTTGACTATCTTCCTTGCTCCACAGAGATAGCTTTAGTTATTTTACCCTAGTATAAGCTGTAGCCTTAACTACAAAAGAAGATACAGTTTTGATATATAATCTAAATAATCCTGCATTACTTGTCAGTAGTATGTAAATGATTAATATCTCAGATATCCATGTTCATAATCAAAGGCAGCTCTTTTGGGTTTTTTTTCCTCACACTGTTTCTTTACTAATTTGAATGCTTATACATTTATTGTCTATCTCTAGCTGACTCGGGAGCTTAATCATAGAATTGGGCGAATAGTGGGGCCATATTTAATAATAAGAACCTTCTAGTTTACCATCAGACAGAGCCCCTCAAAAGAGACCATAGTATGCCAATGTCTTGGACTTAGTCTAAGGGTAAGAGATGAGGGCTGGTTTGTAAGTGGAAGAAATGACCGAATTCACAAGCTATTCAGATCTAGCACTTTATTATATGCCGTATTATGATTATTTATTTCCTGTTGACTTACTTTACACATGCCTTGGTAAACCGTAAGGCTATTACATACTTTTCAAACGATGTCCACGCTTAGGTACTCATGACCCTTTAGTCAGCAGCAGAGACATCAGGGACCACTAGGCTTAGTGTTGAATATCTACTAAATCGCAGGATTTAAGGCAACCATCCTAAACACTAGAATGCAATTTACTCTCTTTCCCAAAGATATACGCAAAATTACATATCATTCAGAAGATCCCATATCTTGATTAGATATACTGTATTATTAGTACCGTATATAGGCTGTCAGATTAGGTTTATTTAACTTCCCTAAGTGTGCTTAACATAGGTGATGATAACCCTTCCTCCCTCGCTATCTTTTTCATCTCTTCCTATAAAAGTCTCTTTTGGTCTTTGAGCTCTAAGGTGAATTTTGATAGTAATTGTTAAGCTCATTTTGGTAGCCTAAGTTATAAGTCACCACTATTTAATCTTTACTCCCACACCTCATATTATCTTGACCCCACTCACATCCTAGCTAGTCCATATTATGACACATACCCATGCAACTTCCCTCCCTTCATAACAATAGTTTATAAGCCCCTCTCTTACTACCACCTTATACAACCCCTCCAAGATAGCAAACAAACTATTTCAGGCCATCCTAACTCTCTCTCTAACCTTACTCACTACTTATTATACTCAGAGGTCATGAACTCCCTGTGTGAGCGGTGTTATTTAATGTCATCATATATTACCATATAGTTCATCTTGTACTTCTCTATTATTAATGGATGGAATGTCCATGCGCCTTGGCAACCGTGGCATATGTACTTTCTGTGGAAAATTACTCCTCTAAGCCTTAATATCCATACGCTCTTATACTTCTCCCCACCTTAATGATTACGCTCTAGGCAGTATATTAGAACATTGTATATAGTAGAGACAAATCTCACACCCTGAATAGTAAAGGGTTATTTTTACTTTTATTTATCAGTCACCTTTTCACCCACTCCATTAGGTTCATAATGCCCTTAGTAGAGACTCTATAAAGCCATATTATAATGACATCACTTCGCCTCTAAACTACTGGTCACGCCCCTCCTTTCCCCCTCCCAAACACAAAGCAGCTCTGGACTGCTGACTTACCCTATATATATAGCGGTGCTTACCCGCTGAATATCCCCCCCCTGTATATCTCAGCCCAAGAGTGGCTGACCCATAAGCTAATTCTCCACAGCCTGATATCTCTAACTATGATACTCTTTTGATTATGTACTATAGTACTGTGGAGATCACTCATTAATAATATAATATAAAATGAAGTTATATAACACCTCGCCTAAACTCATTGTCTATCTTCAGGTTACGATTCGATATGTAATTATATTGTTACATGTATATCTTGTTTCTCTCTTTCTAATAATGTCAATATATAGACAATGTATTATTTACTCTGATATAATTTTGGCCTCAGGGCGAAGCTTGTTTCTTAATCTATACGTTAAACTTCAATAAAAAAATTATTAAAAAAAAAAAAATGGTAGAATTTAGTAAAAGTATGCAAAGAAGACCAAGTTGCTGCTTTGCAAATCTGATCAACAGAAGCTTCATTCCTAAAAGCCCAGGAAGTAGAAACTGACCTAGTAGAATGAGACGTAATCCTTTGAGGTGGGGATTTACTCGACTCCACATAAGCATGATGAATCAAAGACTTTAACCAAGACGCAAAAGAAATGGCAGAAGCCTTCTGACCTTTCCTAGAACCAGAAAAGATAACAAATAGACTAAAAGTCTTTCTGAAATCTTTTGTAGCTTCAACATAATATTTCAAAGCTCTTACTAAATCCAAAGAATGTAAAGATCTCTCCAGAGAATTCTTAGGATTAGGACACAATGAAGGGACAACAATTTCTCTACTAATGTTGTTAGAATTCACAACTTTAGGTAAAAAATTAAATGAAGTCCGCAACACCGCCTTATACTGATGAAAAATCAGAAAAAGAGATTCACAAGAAAGAGCAGATAATTCAGAAACTCTTCTAGCAGAAGAGATGGCCAAAAGGAACAAAACTTTCCAGGAAAGTAATTTAATATCCAGAGAATGCATAGGTTCAAACGGAGGAGCCTGTAAAGCCCTCAGAACCAAATTAAGACTCCAAGGAGGAGAGATTGATTTAATGACAGGCTTGATACGAACCAAAGCCTGTACAAAACAATGAATATCAGGATGATTAGCAATTTTTCTGTGAAAAAGAACAGAAAGAGCAGAGATGTGTCCTTTCAAGGAACTTGCAGACAAATCCTTATCTAAACCATCTTGAAGAAACTGTAAAATTCTAGGAATTCTAAAAGAATGCCAAGAGAATTTATGAGAAGAACACCAAGAAATGTAAGTCTTCCAAACTCAGTAATAATTCTTTCTACACACATATTTACGAGCCTGTAACATAGTATTAATCACTGAGTCAGAGAAACCTCTATGACCAAGTATTAAGCGTTCAATCTCCATACCTTCAAATTTAATGATTTGAGATACTGATGGAAAAATGGGCCTTGAGATAGAAGGTCTGGCCTTAACGGAAGTGTCCAAGGTTGGCAACTGGCCATCCGAACGAGATCCGCATACCAAAACCTGTGTGGCCATGCTGGAGCCATCAGCAGTACAAACGAACGCTCCATTAGGATTTTGGAAGAAGAACTAGAGGCGGAAAGATATAAGCAGGTTGATAATTCCAATGGAAGTGACAACGCATCCATCGCGTCCGCCTGAGGATCCCTGGATCTGGACAGAAACCTGGGAAGTTTCTTGTTTAGATGAGAGGCCATCAGATCTATTTCTGGAAGTCCCCAGATTTGAACAATCTGAAGAAATACCTCTGGGTGAAGAGACCATTCGCCCGGATGTAACGTCTGGCGACTGAGATAATCCGCTTCCCTATTGTCTATACCTGGGATGAAAACCGCAGAAATTAGACAGGAGCTGGATTCCGCCCATACAAGTATCCGAGATACTTCTTTCATAGCCTGAGGACTGTGAGTCCCACCTTGATGATTGATTGACGGTTGTGACATTGTCTGTCTGAAAACAAATAAACGATTCTCTCTTCAGATGAGGCCAGAACTGAAGAGCTCTGAAAATCGCACGGAGTTCCAAAATGTTGATTGGTAATCTCGCCTCCTGAGATTCCCAAACCCCCTGCACTGCCAGAGATCCCCATACAGCTCCCCAACCTGAAAGACTCGCATCTGTTGAGATCACAGTCCAGGTTAGATGAACAAAAGAGGCCCCTTGAACTAAACGATGGTGATCCAACCACCAAGTCAGAGAAGATTGAACATTGGGATTTAAGGATATTAATTGTGATACCTTTGTATAATCCCTGCACCATTGGTTCAGCATACAAAGCTGGAGAGGTCTCATGTGAAAACGAGCAAAAGGGATCGCGTCCGATGCAGCAGTCATGAGACCTAGAATTTCCATGCACAAAGCTACCGAAGGGAATGATTGAGACTGAAGGTTTCGACAAGCTGAAACCAATTTCAGACGTCTCTTTTCTGTTAGATACAAAGTCATGGACACTGAATTTATTTGGAAACCTAAAATGGTTACCCTTGTCTGAGGAATCAAGGAACTCTTTGGTAAATTGATCCTCCAGCCATGTCTTTGAAGAAACAACACAAGTTGATTCGTATGAGATTCTGCAGAATGTAAAGACTGAGCAAGTACCAAGATATCGTCCAAATAAGGAAATACCACAATACCCTGTTCTCTGATTACAGAGAGAACGGCACCGAGAACCTTTGAAAAGATCCTTGGAGCTGTTGCTAGGCCAAATGGAAGAGCAACAAACTGGTAATGCTTGTCTAGAAAAGAGAATCTCAGAAACTGATAGTGATCTGGATGGATTGGAATATGAAGATATGCATCCTGTAAGTCTATTGTAGACATATAATGCCCTTGCTGAACAAAAGGCAGAATAGTCCTTATAGTCACCATTTTGAATGTTGGTATCCTTACATAACGATTCAACATTTTTAGATCCAGAACTGGTCTGAAGGAATTCTCCTTCTTTGGTACAATGAACAGATTTGAGTAAAACCCCAGACCCCGTTCCAGAACTGGAACTGGCACAATTACCCCAGCCGACTCTAGGTCTGAAACACATTTCAGAAAAGCCTGAGCCTTTACTGGGTTTACTGGAATGCGTGAGAGAAAAATCTTCTCACAGACGGTCTTACCTTGAAACCTATTCTGTACCCTTGTGAAACAATGTTCTGAATCCAAAGACTCTGAATCAAATTGATCCAAACATCTTTGAAAAATTGTAACCTGCCCCCTACCAGCTGTGCTGGAATGAGGGCCGCACCATCATGCGGATTTGGGAGCTGGCTTTGATTTTCTAAAAGGCTTGGATTTATTCCAGACTGGGGAAGGTTTCCAAATGGAAACTGTTCCTTTAGGGGAAGGGTCAGGCTTTTGTTCCTTATTTTGACGAAAGGAACGAAAACGATTAGCAGCCCTAAAAGGCTCCCTTCCCCCCAGTAACAGTTGAAATTATTGAATTCAACTGAGAACCAAATAATTTATTACCTTGGAAAGAAAGAGAAAGCAACGTTGACTTAGAAGTCATATCTGCATTCCAAGACTTAAGCCATAAAGCTAAAATAGCTAAAGACATATACCTGACATCAATTCTAATGATATAAAAAATGACATCATAAAACAAAGTTATTAGCATGTTGAAGAAGTTTAACAATGCTATAAGCATTATGGTCTGACACTTGTTGCGCTAAAGCCTCCAACCAGAAGGTGGAAGCTGCAGCAACATCAGCCAAAGAAATAGCAGGTCTAAGAAGATTACCTGAACATAAATAAGCCTTCCTTAGAAAGGATTCAAGCTTCCTATCTAAAGGATCCTTAAAAGAAGTACTATCTGCCGTAGGAATAGTAGTACGTTTAGCAAGAGTAGAGATAGCCCCATCAACTTTGGGGATTTTTTCCCAAAACTCTAATCTATCAGATGGCAAAGGGTACAATTTCTTAAACCTTGGAGAAGGAGTAAATTAAGTACCCAGACTATTCCATTCCCTAGAAATTACTTCTGAAATAGCATCAGGAACTGGAAAAACTTCTAGAATAACTACATGAGGTTTAAAAACTGAATTTAAACGCTTATTAGTTTTAATATCAAGAGGACTAGACTCCTCCATATCTAATGCAATCAACACTTCTTTAAGTAAAGAACAAATAAACTCCATAAACAAATATGAAGATTTATCAGTCTCAATATCTGAGGCAGAATCTTCTGAACCAGATAGATCCTCATCAGAAATAGATAAGTCAGAATGATGGCGGTCATTTAAAAATTCATCTGAAATATGAGAAGTTTTAAAAGACCTCTTACGTTTACTAGAAGGAGGAATAACAGACAGAGCCTTCCAAATAGAATTAGAAACAAATTCTCTTACATTAACAGGAACATCCTGAACATTAGATGTTGAAGGAACAACAACAGGTAATGGATTATTACTAATGTAAATATTATCAGCGTTTGATAGTTTATCATGACAACTAACACAAACTACAGCCGGAGGAACAGTTACCAAAAGTTTACAACAAATGCACTTAGCTTTGGTAGAACAGACATCAGGCAGCGTCTTTCCAGAAGTAGATTTTGATCCAGGGTCAGGTCATCTTGCAATATTTAATAGAAAAAACAACATATAAAGCAAAATTATCAAATTCCTTAAATGACAGTTTTCAGGAATGGGAAAGAATGCAAAACAAAACAAGCCTCTAGAAACCAGAAGCAACTAAAAAGTGAGACTGAAATAATGTGAAAAAACTGGCGCCAAGTAGGACGCCCACATTTTTTGCGCCAAGTAAAACGCCCACATTTTTGGCGTCAAGAATGACGCCCATATTTTTTGGCGCCAAAAAACGTCCGCAACACACATATACGTAAAAAATTAAGCAACCGCGTGAAAACTTCCGGCGTCAACTATGACGCCGGAAATGACGAAAATTTTGCGCCAAAAAATGACGCAATAAATTAAAGCATTTTCTGCACCCGCGAGCCTAACAGCCCGCAATTTAGAAAAAAAGTCAATTGAAAATTTTTAAGGTAAGAAAAAATATAATTCATATGCATTTTCCCAAAAAAATGAAACTGACAGTCTGAAAAAAGGAATACGGATTATCCTTAATCATGGCAAATATGTTTAACACATATATTTAGAACTTTACATATAAAGTGCCCAACCATAGCTTAGAGTGTCATGAATAGAAATAAGACTTACTTACCCTAAGACACTCATCTACATATAGTAGATAGCCAAACCAGTACTGAAACGAGAATCAGTAGAGGTAATGGTATATAAGAGTATATCGTCGATCTGAAAAGGGAGGTAGGAGAAGAAATCTCTACGATCAATAACAGAGAACCTATGAAATAGATCCCCAAGAGGAAGACCATAGTATTCAAATAGGCAATACTCTCTTCACATCCCTCTGACATTCACTGCACTCTGAGAGGAAAACCGGGCTTCAGCCTGCTGCAAAGCGCATATCAACAAAGAAATCTAGCAGAAACTTACTTCACCACCTCCATGGGAGGCAAAGTTTGTAAAACTGAATTGTGGGTGTGGTGAGGGGTGTATTTATAGGCATTTTGAGGTTTGGGAAACTTTGCCCCTCCTGGTAGGAATGTATATCCCATACGTCACTAGCTCATGGACTCTTGCCAATTACATGAAAGAAAAGTATATTTAACAGTGTCAATATCTGAGGTAGGATCTTCTGAAACAGATAGATCCTCATCAGAGGAGGATAATTCAGTAGTTGGTCGTCATTTGAAAATTCATCAACTTTCTGAGTAATTTCAAAAGACCTTTTACGTTTATCAGAAGGCGGATAGCAGACAAAGCATTCTGAATTGCATCAGCAATAAAAAATTTAACATTCACAGGAATATCTTGTACATCAGATGTTAAAGGAACAACAGGCATTGTATTAGTACTGATGTATACAGTCTCTGCATGCAAAAGCTTATCATGACAACTGTTACATACTACAGCTGGAGATATAACCTCCGCTAATTTACAACAGATACACTTAGCTTTGGAAGAACTGTTCTCAAGCAGCAGGTTTCCAACAGTAGATTATGAGGCAGGATCAGATTGAGACATTTTGCAGTATGTAAGAAAAAAACATAATTTATGTAAGAACTTACCTGATAAATTTATTTCTTTCATATTGGCAAGAGTCCATGAGCTAGTGACGTATGGGATATACATTCCTACCAGGAGGGGCAAAGTTTCCCAAACCACAAAATGCCTATAAATACACCCCCCACCAAACCCACAAATCAGTTTAACGAATAGCCAAGAAGTGGGGTGATAAGAAAGGAGCGAAAGCATCAACAAGGAATTGGAATAATTGTGCTTTATACAAAAAAAAATCATAACCACCACAAAAAGGGTGGGCCTCATGGACTCTTGCCAATATGAAAGAAATTAATTTATCAGGTAAGTTCTTACATAAATTATGTTTTCTTTCATGTAATTGGCAAGAGTCCATGAGCTAGTGACGTATGGGATAGCAAATACCCAAGATGTGGAACTTCCAGGCAAGAGTCACTAGAGAGGGAGGTATAAAATAAAGACAGCCAATTCCGCTGAAAAATCAATCCACAACCCAAATCAAAAGTTTTAATCTTTATAATGAAAAAAACTGAAAATATAAGCAGAAGAATCAAACTGAAACAGCTGCCTGAAGTACTTTTCTACCAAAAACTGCTTTTGAAGAAGAGAAAACATCAAAATGGTAGAATTCAGTAAAAGTATGCAAAGAAGACCAAGTCGTTGCTTTGCAAATCTGATCAACAGAAGCTTTATTCTTAAAAGCCCAGGAAGTAGAAACTGACCAAGTAGAATGAGCCGCAATCCTCTGAGGCAGGGATTAACCCGACTCCAAATAAGCATGATGAATCAAAAGATTGAACCAAGATGCCAAAGAAATGGCAGAAGCCTTCTGACCTTTCCTAAAACCAGAAAAGATAACAAATAGACTAGAAGTCTTTCTGAAATCTTAGTAGCTTTAACATAATATTTCAAAACTCTTACCACATCCAAAGAATGTAAGGATCTTTCCAAAAAAAAATCTTAGGATTAGGACACAAGGAAGGGACAATAATTCCTCTACTAATGTTGTTAGAATTCACAACTTTAGGTAAAAATTTAAATGAAGACAGCAAAACCGCCTTATCCTGATGAAAAATCAGAAAAGGAGACTCACAAGAAAGAGCAGATAATTCAAAAACTCTTCTAGCAGAAGAGATGGCCAAAAGGAACAATACTTTCCATGAAAGTAATTTAATGTCCAAAGAATGCATTTGCTCAAACGGAAGAGCCTGTTAAGCCCTCAGAACCAAATTAAGACTCCAAGGAGGAGAAATTGACTTAATGACAGGCTTGATACGAACCAAAGCCTGAACAAAACAATGAATATCAGAAAGATTAGCAATTTTTCTGTGAAACAGCACAGAAAGAGCAGAGATTTGTCCTTTCAAGGAACTTGCAGACAAAACCTTATCCAAACCATCTTGAAGAAACTATAAAATCCTATGAATTCTAAAAGAATGCCAAGAGAATTTATGAGAAGAGCATCATGAGATGTAAGTCTTCCAAACTCGATAATAAATCTTTCTAAACACAGATTTACGAACCTGCAACATAGTATTAATCACTGAGTCAGAGAAACCTCTATGACTAAGCACTAAGCGTTTTAATTTCCATACCATCAAATTTAATAATTTGAGTTCGTGACGGAAAAAACGAATCTTAAGATATAAGGTCTGGCCTTAATGGAAGTGACCAAGGTTGGCAACTGGACATCCGAACAAGAACCATATACCAAAAACTGAGCGGCCATGCTGGAGCCACCAGCAGCACAAACGATTGCTCCATGATGATTTTGAAAAATCACTCTTAAAAGAAGAACCAGAGGTGGCAAAATATAGGCAGGTTGATAACTCCAAGGAAGTATCAATGCATTAACTGCTTCCGCCTGAGGATCCCCGGACCTGAATAGGTACCTGGGAAGTTTCTTGTTTAGATGAGATGCCATCATATCTATTTCTGGAAACCCTCACATCTGAACAATTTGAAAAAACACATCTGAGTAAAGATACCATTCTCCCGGATGTAAAGCTTGGTTGACAGAGATAATCCGCTTCCCAGTTGTCTAAACCTGGGATATGGACCGCAAAAATTAGACAGGAGCTGGATTTAGCCCAAGCAAGTATCTGAGATACTTCTTTCACAGCCTAAGGACTGAAAATCCCACCCTATGATTGACATACGCCACAGTTGTGACATTGTCTGTCTAAAAAACAATAAACGTCTCTCTCTTCAAAAAGAAACCAAAACTGAAGAACTCTGAAAAATGCATGGAGTTCCAAAATATTGAATGGTAATCTCGCCTCCTGAGATTTCCAAACCCCTTGTGCTGACAGAGATCCCCAGACAGCCTCCCAACCTAAAAGACTTGTATCTGTAGTGATCATGGTCCAGGTTGGATGAACCGAAGAGACCCGTAGAACTATATGATGGTGATCTAACCACTAAGTCAAAGATAGTTGAACATTGGGATTCAAAGATATTAAAAGTGATACCCTAGAATCCCTGCATCATTAATTAAGCATAAAAAACTGGAAAGGTTTCATATGAAAATGAGCAAAGGGAATCGAATCCAATGCTGCAGCCATGAGACCTAAAACTTCCATGCATATAGCTACTGAAGGAAATAATAGAGACTGAAGGTTCCCACAAACTGAACCCAATATAATTGTCTCCTGTCTGTTAGAGACAAAGACATTGACACAATCTATCTGGAAACCTAAAAAACGTGACCCTTGTCTGAGGAATCAAGGAGCTTTTGATAAAAAGATCCTCCAACCATGTCTTTGAAGAAACAACAAAAGTTGAATCGTATGAGATTCTGCAGAATGAAAAGACTTAGCCAGTACCACAAGATCGTCCAAATAAGGAAACACTGAGAACCTTGAAAAGATTCTCAGAGCTGTCGCTAGGCCAGAAGGAAAAGTAACAAATTGGTAATGCTTGTCAAAAAAAGAGAATCTCAGAAAATGAAAATGAAGATATGCATCTATTGTATCTATTGTAAACAAATAATGCCCTTGCTGACCAAAAGGCAGAATAGACCATATAAACACCATTCTGAAAGATGGTACTCTTATATGACAATTCAAAAAGATTTTCTATCTTTGGGACAATGAATAGTTTTGAACAAAACCCCAAACCCTGTTCCTGAAATGGAACTGGTATGAATATCCCAGATAACTCCAGGTCTGAGCAGCGCCTTGAGACTTCAACGGGTGACCAGCCGTGCTTCACAAGTACCCAATACCTACAGGTCTGAAACACACTTCAGGAAAGTGTGAGCCTTTACTGGAATAGCTGGAATATGCTAGAAAGAAAAAAACTTCTCACAAGCGGTTTTACTCTGAATCCTATTCTGTACCCCAATCTAAGAAGTTTGGACCGAATTGAACCAAACAAATTTAAAAAAAAAGTCTTAACCTGCCCCTTACCAGCTAAGCTGGAATAAAAAAAACGCACCTACATGCAAATTTGGGGGACTGACTTTGATCTTTTAAATGGCATAAATTCATTCAATGTTGAAGAAAGCTTCCAATTTTAAACATGTTACTTGGGGAAGAATTAGGATTCCGTTCCTTATTAAGAACAAAAACTAATATAAGCTTAAGATTTACTCTTAGAACTCAATCTTGAAGCAACAAAAAACTCCCTTCCCCAGAGTAACAGTTGAAAAAATTGAATCCAATTGTGAACCAAATAATTGATTACCTTGGAAAAAAAGAAATATGGATTTAAAAATGATTGATTGATTTAACCTCAATTGTGAAAATATAAAAAAAATGATGACACAAATGAAATTATTAGCATGTTGATCAACTTAACAATGCTAAACAAATCATAATCCGATACTTGTTGCACTAAAGTATCCAACCAGAAAGTTGAAGCAGTTGCAACGTAAGCCAAATAAATTGCAGGCCTAAGAAAAGGACCTGAAAATAAAATAATTTTTCTTAAATAAGATACAAGTTTCCCATCTGAAGGAAAAAAATAAATACTATTTTCTATAGGAATAGTAGTATGTTTAGCAAGAGTAGAGATAGCCCCATTAACTTTGGGGATCTTTCCTCAAAACTTAAAACTAACTGCCGGCAAAGGATACAATTTAAAAACCTTAAATAAGGAATAAAAGAAGTCCCAGGCCTATTCCATTCCCTAGTATAAGGAACTGGAAAAAAACCTCTGAAGAAACCATAGGAGGTTAATAAGCAGAATTTAAAGGGACATGAAACCTACATTTTTTCTTTCATGATTTAGAAAGAGAATGCAATTTTAAACATATTTCTAATTTACTTCTATTATCTAATTTGTTTTATTCTCTTGATATTCTTTGCTGAAAAGCATATCTAGATATGCTCAGTAGCTGCTGATTGGTTGCTGCACATAGAAGCCTCATGTGATTGGCTCACCCATGTGTATTGCTTTTTCTTCAAATAAGGATATCTACAAAATGAAGCAAAATAAATAATAGAAGTAAATTGTAATGTTGTTTAAATTTGTATGTTCTATCTGAATCATGAAAGAAAGATTTTGGGTTTAGTGGCCCTTTAACCCCTTAATGACAACTGACGTACCAGGTACGTCATGCATTAACAAGTAGTTAATGACAATGGACGTACCTGGTACGTCAGTTGTCTAGGAAAGTGCTGGAAGCGATCGCAATCGCTTCCAGCAGCTCTCAGGGTATTGCAGTGATGCCTCCATATGGAGGCATCCTGCAATACCTTTTTAGAAGACTCCGATGCAGAGAGGGCCACTCTGTGGCCCTCTCTGCACCGGTAGTTCTTTGGGTGGTGGGAGCGCAACAGGGAGGTGGGTGGGCGGCCCATCGCTACCCGGCATCCGGTTCCTAGAAGTGCAATGTGCACGCCGGGTGCCGGGAGCGCGCGCATTAGCTGGCCACTGACACCAATGAGGGAAGAGGGGGGGGGGAAATATATATTTTTTTAAATCATATAAAAGGATCTGGGAGGGGGAGGGGGGTAGGGGTATTGTGGGGGGCTGCTACACTACAGAAAGCCCCCCAAAAAAGAAAAAAAGCAGAAAATGCTTATATGTTTTTGTGCAAATTGGGTACTGGCAGACAGCTGCCAGTACCCAAGATGGCCGCAATTAGATAGGGGAGAGGGTTAGAGAGCTGGGGGGGGGGGGGGATCATGGAGGTTGGGGCTAAGGCAGGAGTCCATCACAGATAAAATATTTTATTTTTTTTATAAAAAAAAACAAAAAAAACTCCTTTTATTTAGTACTGGCAGACTTTCTGCCAGTACTTAAGATGGCGGGGACATTTGTGGGGTGGGGGAGGGAAGAGAGCTGTTTGGGAGGGATCAGGGGGTGGGATGTGTCAGGTGGGAGGCTGATCTCTACCCTAAAGCTAAAATTAACCCTGCAAGCTCCCTACAACCTACCTAATTAACCCCTTCACTGCTGGGCATAATTTACGTGTGGTGCGCAGCAGCATTTAGCGGCCTTCTAATTACAAAAAAGCAATGCCAAAGCCATATAAGTCTGCTATTTCTGAACAAAGGGGATCCCAAAGAAGCTTTTACAACAATTTGTGCCATAATAGCACAAGCTGTTTGTAAATAATTTCAGTGAGAAACCTAAAATTGTGAAAAATGTAAAGTTTTTTTTTTCATTTGCTCGCATTTGGCGGTGAAATGGTGGAATAAAATATACCAAAATGTGCCTAGATCAATACTTTGGGTTGTCTTCTAACAAAAAATATATACATGTCAAGGGATATTCAGGTATTCCTGACAGATATCAGGGTTCCAATGTAACTAGCGCTAATTTTGAAAAAAAGTGGTTTGGAAATAGCGAAGTGCTACTTGTATTTATGGCCCTATAACTTGCAAAAAAAGCTAAGAAGATGTAAACATTGGGTATTTCTAAACTCAGGACAAAATTTAGAAACTATTTAGCATGGGTGTTTTTTGGTGATTGTAGATGTGTAACAGATTTTGGGGGTCAAAGTTAGAAAAAGTGTGTTTTTTTCCATTTTTTCCTCATATTTTATTTTTTTTTTTTAGTAAATTATAAGATATGATGAAAATAATGATATCTTTAGAAAGTCCATTTAATGGCAAGAAAAACGGTATATAATATGTGTGGGTACAGTAAATGAGTAAGAGGAAAATTACAGCTAAACACAAACACTGCAGAAATGTAAAAATAGCCATTGTCATTAAGGGTACGAAAATTGAAAAATGGTCCGGTCATTAAGGGGTTAACCCCTTAATGACCGCAGCACTTTTCCATTTTCTGTCCGTTTGGGACCAAGGCTATTTTTACATTTCTGCGGTGTTTGTGTTTAGCTGTAATTTTCCTCTTATTCATTTACTGTACCCACACATATTATATACCGTTTTTCTCGCCATTAAATGGACTTTCTAAAGATACCATTATTTTCATCGTATCTTATAATTTACTATAAAATTTATTATAAAATATGAGGAAAAAATTGAAAAAAACACACTTTTTCTAACTTTGACCCTCAAAATCTCCTACACTTCAACAACTACCAAAAAACTCCCATGCTAAATAGTTTCTAAATTTTGTCCTGAGTTTAGAAATACTCAATGTTTACATGTTCTTTGCTTTTTTTGCAAGTTATAGGGCAATAAGTACAAGTAGCACTTTGCTATTTCCAAATTTTTTAAAAGAAAATTAGCGATAGTTACATTGGAACACTGATATCTGTCAGGAATCCCTGATTAACCCTTCACATATATATATTTTTTAAAAGAACACAACCTAAGGTATTAAACATGGGGTATTTTGACTCTTTCCATGCAACTATTTTACCACCAATCTATGCCAAAGTTTGAAAAAAAAAAAAAAAGTGGTGATTTTTTGACAAAATATCAATTCAAGAATACATTTACTGAGAATCTTAAGGGTTACTGACAAATAACACCCCAATATGTCTTCAGCAGCATCTCCTGAGTACAGTGATACCACCCATGTATAGGTCTGTTGGGTTCTCTGGGGGCTAAAAGGCCTTATTTTTAGGGGGCGCATTCCAGTTTTTTAACTTGGAATTTTCACATCTGTCATCATGCACCCATGTCCTATTTGGGACATTTCTGAAGCCGGACAATGCAAATTACCCCCATCAAACCATATATTTTTAAAAAGTAGACACCCTAGGGTATTTCAAATGCTGGTATTTTAACACTTTGCATGCACTAATTCAACCACCAGTCTTTGTCAAACTTTTGGGTAGTCATTTTGGTGTGTTATTTTTCACACGCATTGTACTTTAGGCATGGATTCTCAGTTCCTGTTATATGTTACTGACCAAAAACACCTCAATATGTGTTCAACAACAACTTCTGAGTACAGTGATACCACCCATGTATAGGTGTGTCGGGTTCTCTGGGGGCTAAAAGGCCTTAATTTTAGGGGGCGCATTCCAGTTTTTCAACTTGGAATTTTCACATCTGTCATCATGCACCCATGTCCTATTTGGGACATTTCTGAAGCCAGCCAATGTAAATTACCCCCATCAAACCATATATTTTTGAAAAGTAGACACCCTAGGGTATTTCAAATGCTGGTATTTTAACACTTTCCATGCACTAATTCAACCACTAGTCTTTGTCAAACTTTTAGGTAGTCATTTTTTTGCATTATTTTTCACACACATTGTACTTTAGGCATATATTCTCAGTCCCTGTTATGTGTTACTGCCAAAAAAAAACCTCACTATGTATTCAACAACATCACCTGAGTACAGTGATACCACCCATGTATAGGTGTGTTGGGTTCTCTGGGGGCTAAAAGGCCTTATTTTTAGGGGGCGCATTCCAGTTTTTCAACTTGGAATTTTCATATCTGTCATCATGCACCCATGTCCTATTTGGGACATTTCTGAAGCCGGGCAATGTAAATTACCCCCATCAAACCATATATTTTTGAAAAGTAGACACCCTAGGGTATTTCAAATGTTGGTATTTTAACACTTTCCATGCACTAATTCAACCACTAGTCTTTGTCAAACTTTTAGGTAGTCATTTTTTTGCATTATTTTTCACACACATTGTACTTTAGGCATATATTCTCAGTCCCTGTTATGTGTTACTGCCAAAAAAAACCTCAATATGTATTCAACAACATCACCTGAGTACAGTGATACCACCCATGTATAGGTGTGTTGGGTTCTCTGGGGGCTAAAAGGCCTTATTTTTAGGGGGCGCATTCCAGTTTTTCAACTTGGAATTTTCATATCTGTCATCATGCACCCATGTCCTATTTGGGACATTTCTGAAGCCGGGCAATGTAAATTACCCCCATCAAACCATATATTTTTGAAAAGTAGACACCCTAGGGTATTTCAAATGTTGGTATTTTAACACTTTCCATGCACTAATTCAACCACTAGTCTTTGTCAAACTTTTAGGTAGTCATTTTTTTGCATTATTTTTCACACACATTGTACTTTAGGCATATATTCTCAGTCCCTGTTATGTGTTACTGCCAGAAAACACCTCAATATGTATTCAACAACATCTCCTGAGCACAGTGATACCACCCATGTATAGGTGTGTTGGGTTCTCTGGGGGCTAAAAGGCCTTAATTTTAGGGGGCGCATTCCAGTTTTTCAACTTGGAATTTTCATATCTGTCATCATGCACCCATGTCCTATTTGGGACATTTCTGAGGCCGGGCAATGTAAATTACCCCCATCAAACCATATATTTTTGAAAAGTAGACACCCTAGGGTATTTCAAATGCTGGTATTTTAACACTTTCCATGCACTAATTCAACCACTAGTCTTTGTCAAACTTTTAGGTAGTCATTTTTTTGCATTATTTTTCACACACATTGTACTTTAGGCATATATTCTCAGTCCCTGTTATGTGTTACTGCCAGAAAACACCTCAATATGTATTCAACAACATCTCCTGAGCACAGTGATACCACCCATGTATAGGTGTGTTGGGTTCTCTGGGGGCTAAAAGGCCTTATTTTTAGGGGGCGCATTCCAGTTTTTCAACTTGGAATTTTCATATCTGTCATCATGCACCCATGTCCTATTTGGGACATTTCTGAGGCCGGGCAATGTAAATTACCCCCATCAAACCATATATTTTTGAAAAGTAGACACCCTAGGGTATTTCAAATGTTGGTATTTTAACACTTTCCATGCACTAATTCAACCACTAGTCTTTGTCAAACTTTTAGGTAGTCATTTTTTTGCATTATTTTTCACACACATTGTACTTTAGGCATATATTCTCAGTCCCTGTTATGTGTTACTGCCAGAAAACACCTCAATATGTATTCAACAACATCTCCTGAGCACAGTGATACCACCCATGTATAGGTGTGTTGGGTTCTCTGGGGGCTAAAAGGCCTTAATTTTAGGGGGCGCATTCCAGTTTTTCAACTTGGAATTTTCATATCTGTCATCATGCACCCATGTCCTATTTGGGACATTTCTGAGGCCGGGCAATGTAAATTACCCCCATCAAACCATATATTTTTGAAAAGTAGACACCCTAGGGTATTTCAAATGCTGGTATTTTAACACTTTCCATGCACTAATTCAACCACCAGTCTTTTGTCAAACTATTGGGCAGTCATTTTTTGTGTGTTATTTTTCACACACATTGTCCTTTAGACATGAATTCTCAGCTCCTGTTATGTGTTACTGCCAAAGAAGACCCCCAATATGTGTTCACCAACATCTCCTGAGTACAGTGATACCACCTATGCATAAGTTTCTTGGCTTGTTCGGGGGGTGTAATGCCAAATGTCCAACATGCGTTTGTGATTTTGTTTTCACATTTAACATATTTTCTTTGCCTATTGTCTTTTTGGGGGTATTTTAACATACCCCAATTTATTTGTTTCCATGAATGTGCATATTTTTGAAATGTTGACACCCCAAGGTATTGTATATGGTGTGCTTTGATGCATTTGAAGTAACTGTTTTAGCCAAAAAAATTGGAGAAAGTGTATGGTGGCATTTTTTCAATTTTCATTTTTACACACACATTGCTTTTTGACTATGATTTAGGAGAGACTGTTGTAAGTTCGTGCAAAAAAATACTTCATGTTGTTTTCTGCAAGGCACCCTGAGTACACCTATGCCCCCCATGCATAGGTTTGCCAGGATTTTGGGAAGGTTATGTTACAATTTTATGACTTGTGATTTTAGTTATTAAGTGAGAATATTTCTTCTGATAGGCCTATCTTTAGTTTGGGGCCTATTGTAAACCCCACTTTTATTTATTGCCATGAATGTGCATATTTTTGAAATGTTGACACCCCAAGGTATTGTATATGGTGTGCTTTGATGCCTTTGAAGCAACAGTTTTAGCCAAAAAAATTGGAGAAAGTGTATGGTGGCATTTTTTCAATTTTCATTTTTACACACACATTGCTTTTTGACTATGATTTAGGAGAGACTGTTGTAAGTTAGTGCAAAAAAAATACTACAGGTTGTTTTCTGCAAGGCACCTTGAGAACACCTATGTCCCCCATGCATAGGTTTGACAGGGGTTTTTGTAAAAAAAAAAAAAAGAACAGCCCCATTTTAGAAAAAAAAATATATTAGTGAAATGTAAAAATCTGGCACATTAAAAGTAAAAAAATAACAACAAAAAATTTAACAGTAAACATAACAAAAAAAAATAACAGCAAATGTATTTATTTTTTAAAAATTGACCATTGTATGGTACCGCTTGAAGCAGTCCCCAATGCAGAGTCCAGGCTGTCCAGGGCAATCAGGACAGTGATATACAGTGTCCCTTCTCTGCCCCCTCTTGGTACAGACTCTGCATTTTTTTTGTGGTCTCTGCTTTGCGGCAGTAGGGGGGATTTTAAAAATAAAATGAGTAGCCCCAAGTCTGCTCTCTCCCATCACCGCCCGGGGAGCAGGTGCATCATGGTACAAAATCCCCGAAATGATCTGGAGCTGAAATTGTAAAAAAGTCTGTTTCATTCCGGGATTTGCTTTTTTGAACAACAAAAAAGCGTTGTGGGTTGCAATCTGCATTAGGTAAATTGCAATCATAATTAGGTAGGGCTGCAGCAGCTGATCTGCCAGATCAACCCCACCCATATGCCGGTTATAAGACTTGATGCACACTGGCTTCCTTATGATCTCAGCTCTGCCACGTACAGAGACCGCCACCGTCCTCTCTGTGTGGATGGTGGTAAGAAGGTATACATCCTTCTTGTCTCTGTACTTAAGTGCCAACAGCTCCTCTTGGCGCAGAGCTGAGGTCTCCCCCCTTTGTAGCCGGGTGCGTACAAGTTGTCCTGGGAAACCTGTGCGGTTCTTTTTAATAGTACCGCAAGCTACTGTATCAAAGCAATACAGTAGCTTGAACAAAAGGACACTTGTATAAAAATTGTCTAAGTACAAGTGATACCCTTTGTTCATTAGGGGTAATATCAGGTCCCAGACAATCTTGCCAGTGGTTCCCATATGTTCTGGGCAACCTGGAGGGTCAAGGTGGCTATCCTTTCCCTCATACACCCGGAAGGCCTGAGTATACCCAGTCTCGCTCTCACAGAGCTTATACACCTTTACCCCATACCTGGAGCGCTTGGAAGGAATATACTGCTTGAATCCCAGCCTTCCCTTATACTTCATCAGGGATTCATCAACGCATATATTCCTTCCAGGTGTATAAGCCTCTGCAAACCTGGCAGAAAAGTGGGTAATCAGGGGGCGGATTTTATACAGCCTGTCAAATTGGGGATGCTCCCTAGGGGGGCACAGGCTGTTGTCGCTGAAGTGCATGAAATGAAGAATCATTTCATACCTCTGCCTCGACATACTCTGGGAGAAAATGGGGGTAGAGCAGATGGGGCTACTGCTCCAGTAGGAGCGAACGGAGGGTTTCTTTATGATGCCCATCAGCATAGTCAATGCCCAGAATTTTGCTGCTTTGCCAAATATGTTTCAGGCTTTGCAGCACGGTACTGATGGGCATATAAATTAGTTTGGGCGACAATGTTCCCCAATACATCATCACCCAGAAACACCTCCAGAAACTGTTGGGGGCTAAAACCTGCCACATCTATATTTATGCCAGCATTTGCTGTGAAGGGTGGGATATCTGGCCTCTGGAGATGAGGCGTTACCCACTCTTCAGCGGCAATGGCAGCAACACGCCTCCTTCTAGCAGGGGGGCTGGCAGGGGGGCTAGCAGGGGGGCTGGCAGGGGGGCTAGCAGCCACAGATACATCACTATCAGTTGAGACTGCATCTAATGATGTATCTGAGCATATGGCAGGGTCAAAATTGGGGTCTGAGTCAGACATAGAGGCATCTGACTCTGACGCAAGGATGGCATATGCCTCCTCAGCACTATATGTTTTCTTTGACATTATTGTATCTGTCACAGAAAACCAAAATTAATTAATTAACTAAATGGCCTTTGGGTTTTTTGAAAAAAAAAGTACAGCTATGCTAATGCCAGTGATTTATAGCGATCACTGGCAAGCTAGGGGTTAAATACTCTTTAAATTAAATTAGCTAAATGGCTCTGAAAGGAGCGTTTGGGTTTTTAAAAAATTACAACAACAAAAATTAACCCCTAAAAAATGCACAGACAGCAAAAAAGTACAGCTATGCTAATGCCAGTGATTTATAGCGATCACTGGCAAGCTAGGGGTTAAATACTCTTTAAATTAAATTAGCTAAATGGCTCTGAAAGGAGCCTTTGGGTTTTTAAAAAATTACAACAACAAAAATGAACCCCTAAAAAAATGCACAGACAGCAAAAAAGTACAGCTATGCTAATGCCAGTGATTTATAGCGATCACTGGCAAGCTAGGGGTTAAATACTCTTTAAATTAAATTAGCTAAATGGCTCTGAAAGGAGCCTTTGGGTTTTTAAAAAATTACAACAACAAAAATTAACCCCTAAAAAAATGCACAGACAGCAAAAAAGTACAGCTATGCTAATGCCAGTGATTTATAGCGATCACTGGCAAGCTAGGGGTTAAATACTATTTAAATTAAATTAAATTAGCTAAATGGCTCTGAAAGGAGCGTTTGGGTTTGTAAAAAATTACAACAACAAAAATTAACCCCTAAAAAATGCACAGACAGCAAAAAAGTACAGCTATGCTAATGCCAGTGATGTATAGCGATCACTGGCAAGCTAGGGGTTAAATAGTCTTTAAATTAAATTAAATTAGCTAAATGGCTCTGAAAGGAGCCTTTGGGTTTTTTTAAAAAAATACAACAACAAAAATTAACCCCTAAAAAAATGCACAGACAGCAAAAAAAAGTGCAGCTGTGCTACTGCCAGTGATTTATACTGATCACTGGCAAGCTAGGGGTTAATGGCTCTGAAAAGAGCCTTTGGATTTTAAATTTTTTAACAAATAAAAGAAATAAATCTCTCTCTGCTAAAATAAAGGTCTCTCTCTCCAACAAAATAGCAAGTGAGGAGAGGGAGGGAGATCCACACTGATCAGAGTCAATATTTACAAATATTGACCTGATCAGACAAATGGGAGATTTTATTATTATTTTTTTTGTGGAAAGGCTCAGATTGGGTGACCCTAGCTTGCCCCTATGATGAGGCAGGCTAGGGACACCCCCAGAGGCCCCATGATGCACTGGGCATCACCATTTTGGAAGCCTCATGGGGGAGGGGGGGCTATATAGGGGCTTTTTTATTTTATTAGCGGTTTTTTTCCCCATTTTTTTTAAATTTATACACTAACTAAGTGCCTCGACCCACCGAGTCCGATCGCTTCCGATGCTCTGCTGCACTGCCGGGCTCCACGTGGAGCAAAACCGGAAGTGATCACTCAAGGGGGAGTGATCAATCCGGTCCCGGCACTCCGGAACAGCACTGCAGGGATGCCTAGACATCGAGGCATCTCTGCGGTACTGTAATAGTGTCTGGAAGCGATCTTCCAGCACTCACTTTAGCAGAGGACGTGCAGGGTACGTCGTCAGGCGTTAACTGCCTTTTTTTTTCAGACGTACCCTGCATGTCCTCGGTCACTAAGGGGTTAAATGGTTAGCTAGTCTTGAAATCAAAAGAACTAGTCTCCTCAATATCCAATATAATCAACACCTTTTCAACAATGAATGTACTCTATTTAAAAATAAAAAAGTAGATTTGTTAGTGTCAATATCTGATGAAGTATATTCTGAATGAGATAAAACATCATCAGAGAAGGATAATTCAGTATGTTGTCGGTCATTTGAAAATTCATCAACTAAATGAGAAGTTTAAAAAAAAAAAAAAAAAAAAAAGACCTATAAATTTTATTAGAAAGCGGGATGGCAGACAAAGCCTTTAGGATAGAATCAGAAAAATATTCTTATAGATTCCTAGGTATATCTTGTACATTAGATGTAAAAAGAATAGCAATAGATAATGCATAAATACTAATGGACTCTGCATGTAAAAGTTTATCATGATAACTTATTACAAACCATAGCTAAAGATAAAAATTCATAACATTAAAATAAATGAACTTAGCTTTGGTAGGACTGATATCAGTCATCAGGAATCCAACAGTATTTTCTGATACAGGAACAGTTTTTGGGATATCTTGCAATATGTAATAGAAAAAACAACATATAAAGCAAAATTATCAAATTCCTTAAATGACCGTTTCAGGAATGGGAAAGAATGCAGACAGAATAAGCCTCTGGAAACCAGAAGCAAAAAAACATGAAGACTTAAATAATGTCAAAGTCTGGTGCCAAGTATAACGCCCACAACTGACAAAATATTTTTTGGCGCCAAAAACGTCTGCAACAAACACGAGTGTCAAAAAATGATGCAACTACGTGAAAACTCCCGGCGTCAAACAAACGTAAGTCTCGCGCCAAAACTGATGCAATAAATTCTAGCATTTTTTGCACCCACGAGCCTAACAGCCTGCAATTTAGAAGAAAAGTCAATTTGAAAAATTTTTAGGTAAGCAAAAATTTTATTTATATGCATTTCCCAAAAAATGAAACTGACAGTCTGAATTAAGGAAATAAACTGATTGACCTGAATCATGGCAAATATAAGTATAAAACATATATTTAGAACTTTACATATAAAGTGCCAAACCATAGCTGAGAGTGTCATAAATAAAATAAGACTTACTTACCCAAAGACACTCATCTACATAAAGTAGATAGCCAAACCAGTACTGAAACGAGAATCAGTAGAGGTAATGGCATATAAGAGTATATCGTCGATCTGAAAAGGGAGGTAGGAGAAGAAATCTCTACGACTGATAACAGAGAACCTATGAAATAGATCCCCTAGAGGAAGACCATGGTATTCAAATAGGAAATACTCTCTTCACATCCCTCTGACATTCACTGCACTCTGAGAGGAAAACCGGGCTTCAGCATGCTGCGAAGCGCATATCAACGTAGAAATCTAGCACAAACTTACTTCCACCTCCATGGGAGGCAAAGTTTGTAAAACTGAATTGTGGGTGTGGTGAGGGGTGTATTTATAGGCATTTTGAGGTTTGGGAAACTTTGCCCCTCCTGGTAGGAATGTATATCCCATACGTCACTAGCTCATGGACTCTTGCCAATTACATGAAAGATAAAACAACATTTAAAGCAAAATTATCAATTTCCTTATATGACAGTTTCAGGAATGGGAAAAAAATGCAAACAGCATAGCCCTCTGAGCATAAAAAATGGCAAGAGGCATATAGGAGTTGGGGTTTAAATAATGAAACTATTTGGCGCCAAGAATGACGCACAACATAATGAAAAAAAAATAATTGGCGCCAATAACAACCGTAAATGACGCAACTCGCGTCATAGCTGACGCAACCTCGTAAGAACCCTGGCGTAAACTAAGACGCCAATAATGACAAATCTTGCGTCACCGGATTTTGCCCGCAAAATTTTAATGAAAAATTAGTCAATTTTGAGAAAAAGACTATACCCCAGGTAAGAAAAAATAACTTCCTAAATATGTTTTCCCAATTTTGAAACTGACAAGTCTGCAAAAAGGAAATGAATATAATCCTGACTCATGGCAAATATAAGTACAATACATATATTTAAAACTTTACAATAATATATTAAGTGCCAAACCATAGCCGACAGTGTCTTAAATAATGAAAATATACTTACCAACAGACACTCATCCATATATAGCAGATAGCCAAACCAGTACTGAAACAGTAACAGTAGAGGTAATGGAAATATGAGAGTATATCGTCGATCTGAAAAGGGAGGTAGGAGATGAATCTCTACGACCGATAACCCATGAAAAGATTTCCCGCGAGGGAAAACTTATGGAATCAAAAGGTGATATTTTCTTAAATCTCTCCAACAGGCTGTACTCTGAGAGGAAACAGGCTTCAAAATGCTGAGAAGTGCATATCACAGAAGAAAATCAAGCACAAACTTACTTCACCACCTCCATAGGGAGGCAAAGTTTGTAAAACTGAATTGTGGGTGTGGTGAGGGGTGTATTTATAGGCATTTTGAGGTTTGGGAAACTTTGCCCCTCCTGGTAGGATTGTATATCCCATACGTCACTAGCTCATGGACTCTTGCCAATTACATGAAAGAAATGGCATTATCATTTTTTGCCTGTTTTTTTTTTTCTTGGTAAAATTATTGTGTAGCATATTATTGTTTTAAGATATTTTTGTCCAATTTTAGTGTGTTACTTTCAATAAAAAAGGGTGGGCTTTTTTTTTATTGGCTTGAAGGTTTTTAATTCAGATTCATTCATTCATTCATTCAATAGTCTAATTATGCAAAAAAAAATTGAAAAAAAGACATTTTCGGTATCTGTTTTCGGGCATGTGCATCCCGGATTTTCTGGTTCGGTTTCGGTCCAGAATTTCCAATTCGGTGCATCACTAAAAACAACCAACTACATATAAATTGTTAAATGTCTGTAAAGCTGCATATATTTAAAGGGACAGTCTACACCAGAATTGTTATTGTTTTAAAAGATAGATAATCCCTTTATTACCCATTCCCCAGTTTTGCATAACCAACACAGTTATATTTATATACTTTTTACCTCTGTGATTATCTTGTATCTAAGCCTCTGCAAACTGCCCCTTTATTTCAGTTCTTTTGACAGACTTGCAGTTTAGCCAATCAGTGCTGGCTCCCAGGTAACTTCACGTGCACGAGCACAGTATTATCTATATGTAACACATGAAATAATACCCTCTAGTGGTGAAAAACTGTTCAAATGCATTCTGAAAAGAGGTGGCCTTCAAGGTCTAAGAAATTAGCATATGAGACTCCTAGGTTAAGCTTTCAACTAAGAATATCAAGAGAACAAAGCAAAATTGGTGATAAAAGTAAATTGGAAAATTGTTTAAAATTACATGCCCTATCTGAATCATGAAAGTTTATTTTGGACTAGACTGTTCCTTTAAAAATATAAAGCTGACCCTTTTAATTTAATGTATAAATATTTCTACTTCTTAAAACACACAACATTTTACATCTAAAAAGTTACCTTACGCAGGTCTCTAATATAATGCTATCCAATTGTTTTTACATCTAAATGTTACCACACTCAGTACTTTCAGATTGTTAGTTCCGTAATTAAAACAAAAACAAAAAACCATAGATCTGCATTGTAGTCAAATTAAATTTGTATTTAAACGCATTTTATCTCAAGGAACAAAAGAAGTCTACAGTGTAAAAATGTACAGTGCTATATCTTTTATCAAGACAGAAGGAAAAAGTAACAATATAAAGTACAGTTTATATTCAAAAATGTAAGATATCTTACTTGGCATTAAGCTAAGCTGTACACCACTAGCACAGGTTAAAATCACATCATAGGAAATTAGATTCACAAGTTTACTTATTAATATAGTCACAATGGGCCACAGCCCTAATTAACAATTACACAAATATTTGTCACAGTGTAGGTAAATCATTTGTGTAAATTATATAACTACTGGAATAATCCTAAGCAATCTGACAAGACAAAGGGACAGGGATAAATATTTAAATATATATGTCTTGTATAGTATTTAAAGGGACAGTCAACACCAGAATCTTTGTTGTTTAAAAAGAATGATAATCCCTTTATTACCCATTCCCCAGTTTTGCATAAACAACACAGTTATTATAATACATGGTTTACCTGCTCCTGCCCCCTTATTTCAGTTCTTTTGACAGACTTGCATTTTAGTCAATCAGTGCTCACTCCTAGGTCACTTCACGTGCATGAGCTCAATTTTGTCTATATGAAACACATGAACCAATGCCCTCTAGTGGTCAAAATGCATTCAGATTAGAAGCAGTCTTCAAGGTCTAAGAAATTAGCATATGAACCTCCTAGGTTTAGCTTTCAACTAAGAATACCAATAGAACAAAGCAAATTGGTGATAAAAGTAATTTGGGAATTTGTTTACATTCCCTATTTAAATCATGAAAGTTTTTTTTTTATTGACTGTCCCTTTAAGTAAGGGTGTGCAATCATATCATCCTACACATACATTAAAGCATAAGGCAAACTTATCTGTTCACAGAGTTAATTAATGATTTTATTACTCCCAAGTAACAAGTAATATACACACATCTACCACTCTTGATCAAATAATTTTTTTAAAAAGGAATTGTTAAAGTGATTTACCTACTATGTTAGTAATCTCCATCAGATGTAGCAATATTCAATTGCTTAAACAAAAACTGCTACATATTGTGACTAGTTTGTAAAAATATTAACACCGTACCTATCTGTGACTAATATTCCTATGTGCAGGGTGCCTGAAGATGATTATACCGTATTAAATGGATGGGAATAAACCATAGAGTGAAAATATTCATTCATAATCCCCATACAAACCAAACTCAACTATGGGCTAAACTCCTACAATCCGGGAGCTATATTATGTTTAACATTATCTAGATTTCCCCATCCATAACTTCCCCATGTGATTATAGTTCAGGCTCACACAAACATAAAAAGGAGATGGAACTCCAAGTGCAAAACACCCCTAACACGTGTTTCACACAAACGCTTCTGAAGCGCGTATTTTACCCTGCGCTAGCGCTGTACAGCTTAGCTTAAAGTGAAGGTAAATTTACCTTCATTTTGAGAGGATTTGATTCTTTGCCCATAATCAAAAGGAGTTTAATTCATCAATTTTTATTAATCTTATTGTAAATAAAGTTATCAGCGCTTTACGAATTCTACAGTTTTTTTTGTTTTGTTTTTTTTAGTCTCAATTACATTTTTAGCTTGTCCAACTGAAAATTGGGCCGTCAAAGGAAGCGGATGACATGGGGTGACGGCTGCCTAACTGCCAGATTTTCAATTGGACAACCTAAAAATGTGATAGAGAATAAAAAAATAATTTGTAAAGCATTGGTAATCAATTTATAAAGCCGGTAACTTTGTTTACAATAAGATTGATAAAAATTGATGAATTAAAGGGACAGTTCACCCAAAAATAGTTTTATTTTTATTTGAAAGCTTTTAATAATGTAAGTATGCTAGTCTGAAACTCTAAATGCACATTATTATCATCATAGAGATTTTCGGTTTTTAGCAATTTTCAACAGGCTGGTCTATACCTTGTTTTACATTTTTGATACGTGCGTTTAGCTTGAAGTTGTTTCCCAGTTCTGACCCCCCCTCTCTGATGACATAATCACAAGTGTGAACACGGACGAGCACCAAATAAAAGCGCATCCGTGTTCCTCATTCCAGTTAGAATTTGCTTGTGTCCAGACTCCTATTATTTGTGCAGTCTCAGAAGGCACCCTTGCTGTATCGAAGGTAAGACTATCCCACAGATCACTGACAGCTTTGAACAATATTCTCAGCGCATAGTTACATTTTGCCACGGATGCTTGTTTCTAATAGTTATGCAATGTAACAAATCCATTTGCTAAGGAAAAACTCAGATGATCCGTGAAATCAATCTCACATTCCCGTTTATGCCTCTTCTCATTGCAGAATGTCCCTCACGTAACACTTACATTGCCGGTTATCCCTACTCATTGCAGAATATCCCTCACGTAACACTTACATTGCCGGTTATCCCTACTCATTGCAGAATATCCCTCACGTAACAATATAGTATCAACAAATAAAAGGAAAGCCATTTTAAAATATGCAAAAAGTTTAGGCACACAGATTTTTTTCTTCAGGAAACACATCTAAAAGTTCAGGAATCCCTAAAGCTTAAAAGCGGTGGGTTAAAGAGATAATATTCACACCAGGAGAATAGCGGGAAAAAAGGACTTGCTACCTTACTAAGTAAAACCTTGCAGTATAATGTTAGAAATTATATCCTAAATAAAAATGGCAGATATATAATTGTTGATATTGAGATTGAAGCCCGGCCGTTTCTCCTATGTAATGTCTATGGGCCTAATACATTGGATTAAATTTTTTGGAATTCTCTTAGGGATACCCTTAATCCTTTCTTGGGTAGGCCTATTGTGTTTGGGGGAGATTTGAATTGAACGCCCAATGCAATTTTGGATAGAAAACAGATGAGTGTGAATGGAGGAGAGGAGGAAAAGAAAAGGGAAGGAGTATGGGAAAGAAAAACAATACTAAAGACATGAAATCTTTACAATATAGTAGAAAAGTGAAGCTATTATTTTGAAGTATTTAAAGAGAGATCTTAAACTATTAGACATATGGAAAATGTTACACCTGGATGAATATGTTTTTAATATCATAAAGTTTAGTTCATTACATTGCAGAATCCAAGATAGACCAAGTTAATATTTCTGATCATGCACCCATCATTTTATCCATGGAAATTTCAAAGGAGCAGAGGGGAGAAAATTCTTTACTTTTCCTAAATATTTGACTAATAATCAAAAATGTATCAATTACATACAAAATAAGTGGTCTGACTATAAGCGCAATCATATAGGCTATATGGAAAAAACTGATATATTCTGGCAAGCGGGAAAAGCTGTCTTGCGAGATGAAATTATTGCACATATGTGTAAATTAAAAAAAATAGAAAAAAGGAAAATCGGGTATTTAATCAATTGACTAATGCATATTCAAAATAAGTAAGGGATTGCGATCAAAATAGCTGGAAGGATAGGGGGCGGAGCTGGCTATTAGAGTGGACGGTCATGTATTGTATGAGCTCCGGCTCTTAACACAGATTTGCGGAGTAAATTAGTAGTTTATCACATTGCTGAGAAGCCCTACTAATGACCCCAACACGGTTTATCCCTTTTCAACGTTTTTGATCGAGATTGAGAACCCAAGAGTTGATCATACTTTTGCTCACAATATTTTTTTTTTTGAAGACTACGACACAGGAAAATGGCGGATTTGACTAGATGGGAGACGGAAGTTCTGAGAGCTCTCGAGCCTGCCTTTCGGCAAATTGAGTCTCAGCTGGTTAAGGCTCTCTTGGAGACGGCACCACTACAAGAGCCAACTTCGGCTACAGTACTGGACACTGACGTACAGAGCAAGGCTGAGAATATATTAGCCGTGAGTACTGCTTTCCATGTCACTGCAATTGATGTTCCGGCTCATTCATCAGAGGAGCACATACAGATAGATCATGAATTGCAGGGAGCGGGCCATCAGTATTTTCGTCTGTATCATAATGCCCCTGCTAACTTCGGGCCATACAATAGTGGTGGTGGTGTTTGGGTGAAGCTGAAGCCTGTTTTATGGGAGGACCGGAGGCAGCGAGCTCCGTGTATCATAGAGGGAGACCCAAACGGGCTCCAATGCTCCTACGGTGATCAGAGGGCTTCCTACCCGAGTCTATACTATAAGAAGATCCTGAGTCCACTAAGTCTACAGCTGCCTTCCGATGACATCCTGCTCGAGACAGCAGTTTAGTTTTGGGAACCCCGATCTGGTTTGAGAAGTTTTTCAGGTTTACTTTGCTGGGCTCATAAGGCATGTTCTTTTCCCTTCCTGTTCCCCGAGATTGTGGCTAGTCTGTTCGACCCTGGGCAAGGTAGTCTGGACTTGAAATAAACTGGGACATAGGTGTTGTTTCAAGCTATTGCAGAAGACTGGCACTGTTATTTTGCCCCAATCATACTATTTGTTTAACCAGACTGAGTGCCAATATCTAGCTGCCCCAGTTTATGCATCCACCTATAAACCCATGCCGTGACATTGATTATGCCTGTGGTACACAAGGTTTACTCTCCCTTATTAGTAATTATGTAGGCACTGTAGAGATGATAGCGGTTTGCTTTTGCCTATATGAAGTGTGCCATATTCACCACGTAAGCTGATGTTTACAAAATAACTGATGTGTATAGGTATGACATTATACTGATATAGCCTACAAATGCTCACATTTTTCTCAGCCCCCAGACAGAGGTCACATTCGGAGTCTGTACATATACACTATAAGCTTAATAGGTTTGCTCATTTTTTCTTACCCTCATCTCTTTATATTTTAACTAGTCTCCTGTTGCTGGGCATAGGTCCCGTGCCCAGTCGGCAGGGTTAGATTAAGAGAGAAGAAAATGTGTTTCCTGTGTGTAGCTAAAACACTGCTGGCGTTATACTATTTGCTTACCATTATCGGCTAAAGTGGAGACAACATCTGTATCCAGATTGGGAGAAGTATGGGTGGCCACTAGATCTTTTATATGGGAACTGAGACCAGTGTCAGCACCAATACGAATCTCCTTTAAGTGGAGACAATTAACGAGAAAGTTCTGAAACCTACACTTACTTTTTAGATCTGGTATAGGACATGGTTCTAATGAAGAATTTATACACAGATTATTCAAGATGTTTAGTATTGAGTCAAATATACACATGTTCCTATGTTAATTATGTGGGTTTTTAATGCAATTTTAAGCAGATATCTTGGTTTGGTCTGAGCCAATCATACTTATATCCCTGAGATGTGTGTGATTAAAGCATGCTAAACCCTCCCCCTGCACATCACTCTCCCCAAATATTAACAGCTATGAGTAGGCTATCTATCTTTTGAATAATCTATATACTATTATGTACAACGCTCCATTAAGTGCTTACATTTCCCAGCTGAGTATTCTTAACCACAGGAGCAATTTACTGATTGCTGGTGTTATCTCAAAATACTGTTAGCATTTTACTGATGTATTTAGTGATGGCAACTAAGTTTTAAACTATTGCTAAGTCTACATTGAAGAGGGACCTGTAATATTTTCCCATGAAGATTAGTATATCTGAGTAAAGTTTTCCACCCTGTTATATTTTGTTTTAATGATGTATGACGTTTTTTATGTATACGCAACTCCCTTCAAAAGTTTTATACTTATGGTATCCTCCCTCCCTCCAAGCTTGACTAATGAAAATTGAACATTTGCTTACCTATATTTACCCAACGACAGGTTAGGGATTTAAATTCAAATATTTAACAATAAGAGGTAAAGATTAATTGTGACCACTAGAGGGGAGTAAAGGACTAGTTTCAGTTTACCATATGCCTTAGATGTATGTGATCTGCTCTAAGCTCTATAGTTACTAGTTTCCTATAAGCCATGTCTCCTATAATCTGTAAATTTATATATTTCGGGAACTCTCTGTCTGTTGCAACTAGGCGGGTTCTGTATATTTCCTGATGGCTGAGGGTATGTTTAACTCCTGCATATGTTTAGTTCAGTGGTTCTTCTAATGCGCTACCCCTTTTCTCATGTTTACATTTATGTACCTCTGAGGGGTGATTGTTGTGTGGTTTATAATAACTCTGTGTTACAGGTTAATTTTATCTTATTTTTTGTCTGCTTTCTGTAACTAGTGGGATGTCAAGATTAATATGGTCATGTTCATTGTTAATCGGTTAAGAAAAACCCTAGATCCAGTACCAATAGTAATCTCCTATTTATAACAGGTATAGGATCGTTATACAATTAACCCATTCTAGACATACCTACTTAATATTGAGTCTTGACCCTATGTTGCACATTTATCTCACTTCTACTCCTACCCCCCACTCACTATTATCAATTTCCAGATATCATTTGTGCTCCCCCCCTACTCCCATCGGCTTATTGGATAAGCATCAGAAAATGCATCTTATGGAAATCTTACTGTATGGTTTTTCTATCCCCCTTAAATTCCTCACTTGACAAAGGCACTACTTTGAGGGCCCACAGGTGACCCTAGCTTATTATAGGAGGATGTAAGAATCTGAGCGGCTTCATTATGAGTCAAAGGGGATGTATGATCATATTTGAAAAATGGATAAATAAGAGGTTTACTTTTTATATTGTATGTTAATTAAGTACAAGTGTTATTAGCTGTTGCTATATCTCGCTGAAACTCCATACCAACTTTCCAATTAAGGTCAAACTTTTATTATATGTTGAACTCTTAATGTATCAGTGAAACCTCTACAATATTGCCATCATTGGATTTATAGATGGTATAACCTTGTTGTTCCTGTTTATTCCATAACCTCAATAAAAACATTTTTTTTAAAAATAGCTGGAAGGAATATTTGGCAGCAAAAGAACAGCGAGATAGGACCTCAGGAGAGCTGCTAAATATTATAGATTTGGCAATAAATCTGGAACCTTTCTGGCACAGATTAATAGATATCAGAAAAAGTCCCCACTTATTACAAAAATTAAAATACATGACAAGAAAGTAACAGCTATGGGCGAAATTAAAAAAGCTTTCCAAGAGTTTTATATCGAACTATACTCTAAGCCTAGTATTGAAAGGGAGAAGGAGTGGTGGTTTTGGAGCCACATTAAGAAACCTCGGGTTAATTCTGCTGATCTGGAAAAAATAAATTCCCCAATTCTAGAAAGTGAGGTGGCAAAAATGATTAAAGAATTGGCAAATAATAAGGCAGCTGGGCCGGATTCTACAAGATCCTAGTAAATGAGACTACAGAAGTACTGACTACCTTATTTAATAAAATCTGGTCTAGGCAAATTACCCCTCCGAGGAGTTTTAATGAAGCAGTAATTATTCTCATTTTGAAACCAAGGAAAACCCCAGAATTTATGGATTCATATAGACCTATTTCCCTATTGACCTTAGATTATAAGATTTTAACCAAACTAATTGCAAAGAGGATTCAATCCTCCCTCGGAGAGGTGATAGACCCTGACCAGACCGGGTTTATGAAGGGTTGATCTCTAAATATAAATGTCAGGAACATTTTGCTTCCTATTTCTAATACTTGCTATAACTTAAAGTACAAAAAGATGCAACCAGAACAGGATCTTTCAATTATTTCTTTAGACGCCTGTAAAGCCTTTGACTCTAACGAGGGACCAGCTTTTTACTTCTTTGAATAAATTTGGCTTTTTGGGCAACATTTTTAATGTTATTCAAAATTTATAAACAGAATCATCTGCATGTCTGGTTGTTAACAGTTCTAGATCAGCTCCATTTAGATTATTAGTGGGACCCATCAAGGATGCTCTCTATCTCCACTCATTTTTAATCTAGTGCTTGAATCTTTGGCTATCTTGATAAAAAATAAAATTCAGGGCATAGATATGTTTGGACACGAGATCACAACAGCATTATATGCGGATGATCTCTTAATTTTTATTCAAAACTCCCCTAGGAGCTTTCCCAAAATTAGGAGAATAATTTAGTTATTTCGTGCTTTTTCTGCATATGTAGTAAATGCAAGTAAGTCGGAAATACTATGGGTATATAAGAGGAAAGAATCAGCCTCAGGGATGTTTAAAGAAGCTAGGGAAGGCATAACATATATAGGGATTAAGATCTTCAATAACCCGGAAGACTGGTATAACTTGAATTTCTTGCATGGAGTTAATACATTTTGTGAACAACTTAAAAAATGGAAGTCAGCCCCACTCTCTCTGTCAGGGAAGATAAGTCTGCTGAAAATGATCGCTTTACCAAAGTTGCTCTAAATTTTTCAAAATGTGCCTCTGTTATTAAAGAAGACAGATGTTAGTAGAATTAATGCTGCAATCAGATACTATCTATGGGGAACTGGGAAGGCCAGAATTAGTTTAATTAAATTAACGTCTAAAAGATCTTTGGGTTTTTCCCTTCCCCATATTGTTAATTATAATCTGACTGCACTGGCAAAAATTGCTCTGGATATGATACTGAAATGTGGACATTTTGTCTTGTATGAAATTGAATCTAAAATTAACAAATCAATTTCGTTAACAAATTTGATGCATATGCAAATTAAAAATTTACTGCATTTTATAAAAAAGACAGCCTTTTTGCGAGATCCAATTATTGCTTGGCACCGTATATGCAAAACTTTAAAAAACTAAATTTATGTAAGAACTTACCTGATAAATTAATTTCTTTCATATTGGCAAGAGTCCATGAGCTAGTGACGTATGGGATATACAATCCTACCAGGAGAGGCAAAGTTTCCCAAACCTCAAAATGCCTATAAATACACCCCTCACCACACCCATAATTCAGTTTAACGAATAGCCAAGTAGTGGGGTGATAGAAAAAGGAGTAAAAAGCATCAATAAAGAAACTGGAAATATAATTGTGCTTTATACAAAAATTCATAACCACCATAAAAAGGGTGGGTCTCATAGACTCTTCCCAATATGAAAGAAATTAATTTATCAGGTAAATTCTTACATAAATTATGTTTTATTTCATGTAATTGGCAAGAGTCCATGAGCTAGTGACGTTTGGGATAGTAATGCCCAAGATGTGGAACTCCACAGAAGGGTCGCTAGAAAGGGAGGGATAAAAATAAAAACAGCCATTTTCCGCTTGAAAATATTAAATCCACATCCAAAAAATATATTTTTTTCTCATAATTGAAAAGAAAAAAAACTTAAAACATAAGCAGATGAATCAAACCAAAAACTGCTTCCGAAGAGGCAAATACATCAAAATGGTAGAATTTAGTAAATGTATGCAAAGAAGACCAAGTTGCTGGAAATCTGATCAACTGAAGCTTCATTCTTAAAAGCCCACGAAGTGGAGACTGATCTAGTAGAATGAGCTGTGATTCTCTGAGGTGGGGCCTGACCCGACTCCAAATAAGCCTGATTAATCAAAAGCTTTAACCAAGATGCCAAGGAAATGGCAGAAGTTTTCTGACCTTTCCTGGAACCAGAAAAGACAACAAATAGACTAGAAATCTTCCTGAAATATTTAGTAACTTCAACATAATATTTCAAAGCTCTTACAACATCCAGAGAATGTAAGGATCTCTCCAAAGAATTCTTAGAATTAGGACACAAAGAGGGAACAACAATTTCCCTATTAATGTTGTTAGAATTCACAACCTTAGGAAGGAATTTAAATGAAGTCCGCAAAACTGCCTTATCCTGATGGAAAATCTGAAAAGAAGATAATTCAGAAACTCTTCTAGCAGAAGAGATAGCCAAAAGGAACAACATTTTCCAAGAAATTACGGTAGTTTAATATCCATAGAATGCATAGGCTCAAAAGGAGGAGCCTGTAAAAACTTCAAAACCATATTAAGACTCCAAGGAGGAGAGATTGATTCAATGACAGGCTTGATACGAACCAAAGCCTGCACAAAACAGTGAATATCAGGAAGCTTAGCAATCTTTCTGTGAAATAAAACAGAAAGAGCAGAGATTTGTCCCTTCAAGGAGCTTACAGACAAACCTTTATCCAAACCATCCTGAAGAAACTGTAAAATTCTATGAATTCTAAAAGAATGCCAGGATAATTTATGAGAAGAACACCATGCAATATAAGTCTTCCAAACTCCATAATAAATCTTTCTAGAAACAGATTTATGAGCCTGTAACATAGTATTAATTACTGAGTCAGAGAAACCTCTATGACTAAGCGTTCAATTTCCATACCTTCAAATTTAATGATTTGAGATCCTGATGGAAAAACTGTCCTTGAGACAGAAGGTCTGGTCATAAATGAAGTGGCCAAGGTTGGCAACTGGACATCAGGACAAGATCCGCATATCAAAACCTGTGAGGCCATGCTGGTGCTACCAGAAACACAAAAGATTGTTCCATTATGATCTTGGAGATCACTCTTGGAAGGAATAGAGGCGGGAAGATATAAGCAAGTTGGTAAAACCAAGGAACTGCTAACGCATCCACCGACTCTGAGGATCCCTGGACCTGGACAGGTACCTCAGAAGTTTCGTGTTTAAATGAGAGGCCATCAAATCTATTTCTGGAAGACCCCACATCTGAACAATCTGAAGAAACACATCTGGATGGAGAAACCACTCCCCCGGATGTAAAGTCTGACAGCTGAGAAAATCTGTTTCCCAATTGTCTACACCTGGGATATGTACCGCAGATATTAGACAAGTGCTGGATTCTGCCCAAGAAAGTATCTGAGATACTTCTTTCATAGCTAGGGGACTGTGAGTACCACTCTGATGATTGACATATGCCACAGTTGTGATATTATCTGTCTGAGAACAAATGAATGGTTCTCTCTTCAAGAGGGGTCAAACCTGAAGAGCCCTGAAAATAGCTCAGAGTTCTAAAATATTGATTGGTAACCTCGCCTCTCGAGGTTTCCAAACCCCTTGTGCTGTCAGAGATCCCCAGACAGCTCCGCAACCTGAAATACTTTCATCTGTTGTGATTACACGAACAAAAGAGGCCCCTTGAACCATACGATGGTGAGCTAACCACCAAGTCAGAAAGAATCGAACGTTGGGATTTAAGGATATTAACTGTGATATCCTTGTATAATCCCTGCACCATTGATTCAGCATACAAAGCTGAAGAGGTCTCACATGAAAACGAGCAAAGGGGATTGCATCCAATGCTGCAGTCATGAGACCTAAAACCTCCATGCACATAGCCACTGAAGAGAATGATCGAGACTGAAGGTTTTGACAAGCTAAAACCAATTTCATTTGTCTCTTGTCTGTTAGAGACAGAGTCATGGACACTGAATCTATCTGGAAACCTAAAAAAGGTGACCCTTGTCTGAGGAATCAAGTAACTTTTTGGTAAATTGATCCTCCAACCATGTCTTTGAAGAAACAACACTAGTTGATTCATGTGAGATTCGGCAGAATGTAAAGACTGAGCTAGTACCAAGATATCGTCCAAATAAGGAAACACCACTATACCCTGTTCTCTGATTACAGAGTAGGGCACCGAGTACCTTCGAAAAAATTCTTGGAGCTGTCGCTAGGCCAAATGGAAGAACAACAAATTGGTAATGCTTATCTAGAAAAAAAAAATCTCAGAAACCGATAGTGGTCTGGATGAATTGGAATATGAAGATATGCATCCTGTAAGTCTATCATGGACATATAATGACCTTGCTGAACAATAAGGCAGAATAGTCCTTATAGTCACCATTTTGAAAGTTGGCATTCTTACAAAACGATTCAAAATTTTCAGATCCAGAACTGGCCTGAATTAATTTTCTTTCTTTGGGACAATGAATAGATTTGAATAAAACCTCAGACCCTGTTCCTGGAACGGAACCGGAATGATTACACCTGAAAGCTCCAGATCTGAAACACACATCAGAAAAGCCTGAGTTTTCACTGGATTTGCTGGGGCGTGTGAGAGGAGGTCTTACTCTGAATCCTATTCAATACCCTTGAGAGACAATACTTTGAATCCACTGATTTTGGACAGAATCTGCCCAAAATGTTTGGAAAAATTTCAATCTGCGCCCCACCAGCTGAGCTTGAATGAGGGCCGCACCTTCATGCAGACTTGGGGGCTGGCTTTGGTTTCTTAAAAAGCTTGGATTTATTCCAACTTGAAGAAGGTTTCCAATTGGAACCAGATTCTTTGGGGGAAGGATTGGCTTTCTGTTCCTTATTCTGTCGAAAAGAACAAAAACGATTAGAAGCTTTAGATTTACCCTTAGATCTTTTATCCTGAGGCAAAAAAACTCCCTTCCCCCCAGTGACAGTTGAAATAATTTAATCCAACTGAGAACCAAATAAATTGCTATCTTGGAAAGAAAGAGATTGTAATCTAGACTTAGATACCATGTCAGCATTCCAATATTTGAGGCATTAAGCTCTTAACATCAATTTTAAAAAAAAAGCATCACAGATAATATGATTAGCATGTTGAAGCAAGCAAACAATGCTAGACAAATCAGGATCTGTTTCCTGTTTAGCTAAACTTTCCAACCAAAAGGTTGATGCAGCTGCAACATCAGCCATAGAAATAGCAGGCCTAAGCTTATAGCCAGAAAATAAATAAACTTTCCTTAAATAAGATTCAAGTTTCCTATCTAAAGGATCCTTAAAAGAAGTACTATCTTCCATAGGAATAGTAGTACGTCTGGCAAGAGTAGAAATAGCCCCATCAACTTTGAGGATTTTTTCCCAAAACTCCAACCTAGCTGCTGGCAAAGGATACAACTTCTTAAACCTAGAAGAAGGAGTAAAAGAAGTACCAGGCCTAGTTCATTCCTTTGAAATCATATCAGAAATAGCATCATGAACTGGAAAAACTTCTGGAGTAACCACAGGAGGTTTGTAAACTTAATTTAAACATTTACTAATTTTAGTATCTAGAGGACTAGATTCATCAATATCCAAACTAACCAACACTTCTTTTAATAATTTTTTAATATACTCCATCTTAAATAGATAAGTAGATTTGTCAGTGTCAATATCTGAGGTAGGATCTTCTGAAACAGATAGATCCTCATCAGAGGAGGATAATTCAGTAGTTTGTCGGTCATTCAAAATTTCATCAACTTTCTGAGAAGTTTCAAAATACCTTTTACGTTTATTAGAATGCGGAATAGCAGACAAAGCCTTCTGAATCTCATCAGCAAAAAAATCTTTAATATTCACAGGAATATCATGTACATCAGATGTTGAAGGAACAACAGGAATTGTACTAGTACTGATGGACACATTCTCTGCATGCAAAAGCTTATCATGACAACTATTACATACTACAGCTGGAGATATAATCTCTGCTAACTTACAACAGATACACTTAGCTTTGGAAGAATTGTTCTCATGCAGCAGGGTTCCAACAGTGGTTTCTGAGACAGGATCAGATTGAGATATCTTGCAAATGTAAGAGAGAAAAAAACAACATATAAAGCAAAATTATCAATTTCCTTGTATGGCAGTTTCAGGAATGGGAAAAAATGCAAACAGCATAGCCATCTGAGCATAAAAAAAGAGTAAGAGGCATATAGGAAGTGGGGTTTAAATAATTAAATTATTTGGCACCGGGGCGTGGCTAGGCAGCGGCCATGAATGGTCGCAATATCTGATGCTCCTAAAGTGATCTGCAAAATCCGCCGATTTAAGCAGTAATTCTGCCTTATACTCTGACATCCAACTCATCTTTAACTAGATAGAGAAGCGCAGCGTTGATCTATACTACTGGCAGAGCTTATGACCTATGGGACCCAGATCTGGTCCGTCGAGATCTTAGGCGGCAGCCTTACTTTGGGATTCCGACACCCCCCCCCCCATGCATCGGGGTACAACAGTCTTTAATAGACTGCCTTTCATGCCAGAGAAGAGAACCATTTGAGCGGATAATCTAATTACATGTAAGCGTGTCTGAAGGAGAACTATACAAGTATTGTTCTAAAGATGGAAGCCCTGAATAATTGTGAAAACAGGCTAGTGCAGCTTACACAAGATCATTGCCGGAGTTTAGAGATGGAGCTAATCAGACTTCTCCTAAAGGACACAAAGAGGGAACAACAATTTCCCTATTAATGTTGTTAGAATTCACAACCTTAGGAAGGAATTTAAATGAAGTCCGCAAAACTGCCTTATCCTGGTGGAAAATCAGAAAAGGAGATAATTCAGAAACTCTTCTAGCAGAAGAGATAGCCAAAAGGAACAACATTTTCCAAGAAATTACGGTAGTTTAATATCCATAGAATGCACAGGCTCAAAAGGAGGAGCCTGTAAAAACTTCAAAACCATATTAAGACTCCAAGGAGGAGAGATTGATTCAATGACAGGCTTGATATGAACCAAAGCCTGCACAAAACAGTGAATATCAGGAAGCTTAGCAATCTTTCTGTGAAATAAAACAGAAAGAGCAGAGATTTGTCCCTTCAAGGAGCTTACAGACAAACCTTTATCCAAACCATCCTGAAGAAACTGTAAAATTCTATGAATTCTAAAAGAATGCCAGGATAATTTATGAGAAGAACACCATGCAATATAAGTCTTCCAAACTCCATAATAAATCTTTCTAGAAACAGATTTACGAGCCTGTAACATAGTATTAATTACTTAGTCAGAGAAACCTCTATGACTAAGCGTTCAATTTCCATACCTTCAAATTTAATGATTTGAGATCCTGATGGAAAAACTGTCCTTGAGACAGAAGGTCTGGTCATAAATGAAGTGGCCAAGGTTGGCAACTGGACATCAGGACAAGATCCGCATATCAAAACCTGTGAGGCCATGCTGGTGCTACCAGAAACACAAAAGATTGTTCCATTATGATCTTGGAGATCACTCTTGGAAGGAATAGAGGCGGGAAGATATAAGCAAGTTGGTAAAACCAAGGAACTGCTAACGCATCCACCGACTCTGAGGATCCCTGGACCTGGACAGGTACCTCAGAAGTTTCGTGTTTAAATGAGAGGCCATCAAATCTATTTCTGGAAGACCCCACATCTGAACAATCTGAAGAAACACATCTGGATGGAGAAACCACTCCCCCGGATGTAAAGTCTGACAGCTGAGATAATCTGTTTCCCAATTGTCTACACCTGGGATATGTACCGCAGATATTAGACAAGTGCTGGATTCTGCCCAAGAAAGTATCTGAGATACTTCTTTCATAGCTAGGGGACTGTGAGTACCACTCTGATGATTGACATATGCCACAGTTGTGATATTGTCTGTCTGAAAACAAATGAATGGTTCTCTCTTCAAGAGGGGTCAAACCTGAAGAGCCCTGAAAATAGCTCAGAGTTCTAAAATATTGATTGGTAACCTCGCCTCTCGAGGTTTGCAAACCCCTTGTGCTGTCAGAGATCCCCAGACAGCTCCGCAACCTGAAATACTTTCATCTGTTGTGATTACACGAACAAAAGAGGCCCCTTGAACCATACGATGGTGAGCTAACCACCAAGTCAGAAAGAATCAAACGTTGGGATTTAAGGATATTAACTGTGATATCCTTGTATAATCCCTGCACCATTGATTCAGCATACAAAGCTGAAGAGGTCTCACATGAAAACGAGCAAAGGGGATTGCATCCAGTGCTGCAGTCATGAGACCTAAAACCTCCATGCACATTGCCACTGAAGAGAATGATCGACACTGAAGGTTTTGACAAGCTAAAACCAATTTCATTTGTCTCTTGTCTGTTAGAGACAGAGTCATGGACACTGAATATATCTGGAAACCTAAAAAAGGTGACCCTTGTCTGAGGAATCAAGTAACTTTTTGGTAAATTGATCCTCCAACCATGTCTTTGAAGAAACAACACTAGTTGATTCATGTGAGATTCGGCAGAATGTAAAGACTGAGCTAGTACCAAGATATCGTCCAAATAAGGAAACACCACTATACCCTGTTCTCTGATTACAGAGTAGGGCACCGCGTACCTTCGAAAAAATTCTTGGAGCTGTCGCTAGGCCAAATGGAAGAACAACAAATTGGTAATGCTTATCTAGAAAAAAAAAATCTCAGAAACCGATAGTGGTCTGGATGAATTGGAATATGAAGATATGCATCCTGTAAGTCTATCATGGACATATAATGACCTTGCTGAACAATAAGGCAGAATAGTCCTTATAGTCACCATTTTGAAAGTTGGCATTCTTACAAAACGATTCAAAATTTTCAGATCCAGAACTGGCCTGAATTAATTTTCTTTCTTTGGGACAATGAATAGATTTGAATAAAACCTCAGACCCTGTTCCTGGAATGGAACCGGAATGATTACACCTGAAAGCTCCAGATCTGAAACACACATCAGAAAAGCCTGAGTTTTCACTGGATTTGCTGGGGCGTGTGAGAGGAGGTATTACTCTGAATCCTATTCAATACCCTTGAGAGACAATACTTTGAATCCACTGATTTTGGACAGAATCTGCCCAAAATGTTTGGAAAAATTTCAATCTGCGCCCCACCAGCTGAGTTGGAATGAGGGCCGCACCTTCATGCAGATTTGGGGGCTGGCTTTGGTTTCTTAAAAAGCTTGGATTTATTCCAACTTGAAGAAGGTTTCCAATTGGAACCAGATTCTTTGGGGGAAGGATTGGCTTTCTGTTCCTTATTCTGTCGAAAAGAACAAAAATGATTAGAAGCTTTAGATTTACCCTTAGATCTTTTATCCTGAGGCAAAAAAACTCCCTTCCCCCCAGTGACAGTTGAAATAATTTAATCCAACTGAGAACCAAATAAATTGCTATCTTGGAAAGAAAGAGATTGTAATCTAGACTTAGATACCATGTCAGCATTCCAATATTTGAGGCATTAAGCTCTTAACATCAATTTTTTAAAAAAAGCATCACAGATAATATGATTAGCATGTTGAAGCAAGCAAACAATGCTAGACAAATCAGGATCTGTTTCCTGTTGCGCTAAACTTTCCAACCAAAAGGTTGATGCAGCTGCAACATCAGCCATAGAAATAGCAGGCCTAAGCTTATAGCCAGAAAATAAATAAACTTTCCTTAAATAAGATTCAAGTTTCCTATCTAAAGGATCCTTAAAAGAAGTACTATCGGGGGGGAGGAGCCAACTCCGGAGCTGATCGGTCACACAGTCTAAAAGCTCCTGCTATATTACGATAAAATGCTTACTTAGTACTGAGCCAGCTCCAAAAAAAGTGGCCATTCTATCAGATCAGATATCCTAGAAGACATATACAACTTATTTCATAGTGAGCCGGCTAGGAGTGAAGAGATCTAATAACCCCGGTGGGTTTGTGCAAGAGGATTACTACTTGGAGCGGCCATCTTGCGGCCTGCATGGTGATAGGAGGGACGAACAAGACCAGCTGCAAACTATTATTATTATTTCCCCTAGATTCAGTGACCACCTCGCTACTAAGCTATGGAATCTCCGGATGCCATTCTGGAGGAAATATACAGCTTTTTGGATGGCTGCCGCAAGATGCTCGAATACTCATTTGAGTCAGCGCCCCGACAAGCAGTGGCCGCAATACACATGGAACAAGCTGCCTACATTTTTCCTGCTCTGAGCGTGGCTGAGGTAGAGCCTGAGAAAGCGATGGAGCTGTGCATGGTGGAGTGGGATACTGCGGCTCACATCACGGCTGAACACTCTAACCTTGTCAGTACTGCCCCCAGAGCAACGAATACACCGGAACAGGGTCTTGCAGTACGAATCCCTGCGACCGCGACACTCAGGAGAGTAGTGGGACTGCCTCGCTGTGCTACAGAGATAGAAAGGGGGGACAAGGTTTTGGTGACGAACCCCGAGATTAGCGCACCAGCAATTCCAATTTGTCAGCTCGGGGCTCCTATTATTTCTACTATGGCGGCAGAGAAACCGGACCTGGGGACTCCTCTATTACATCAGATGCTAGCGGAGAGTAAGAGGGAGATACACTGCCTCATCTTTGATCTGCTAAATGTAAATCTACCGAAATCTGAACTGACATCTGCAAAATTTTGGCCTAACAAGTGGACTTCTTCTCTGGGGTCTAAAAGGCAAGTTGTAACACAAGCGCAGTTTGCCTTTGGCGATCTCAAATGTGGAATTGGCTAGCATGAAGATGAACTCTAAGTGGTTTAAAAGCGAGACGCTTCCCTATCATGTTGATCATTTCCTATTTTTGTTTGCAACTCCCGGTGACTCACTCTTGTTATAAGTAGCCCAGTAAACTCTGAAGCAATTTGGAGTGATGGCGTTACCATTCGTTTACTGCTCTAAAACTCAATATGCCTCACTGACTGTTAAAAGATGGTTCATATTTTGGACGTTTTGTTATATCAATAAGGCTACATACTACTATTTTTATACCCTTAGTTCATATTTGCACTTTCATTTATGCTAATGTGTTTAGGATTTGCACACTTTAATTCACTTCTAACCCCATATATTTGCCTAAATGGTTATGTGTTATGACTTTAGTTAGTAATTACTGTATTATTATTCAGATCTGAAAAGAGCATAACATCTTTATATTATCACTATGAGCCTACATAGGTATAAATCTTGAGGTTCTGCTGCATCATAACACCAAACTACTATTTAAAGCTAGCTGTGTGTATTGGCTCCTTACTCAAGCTTACATAGAAGCTGAGTGAGCTATATATATTCCCTTCTTACCTAATTGCATAAACGCAGAAGGGCATGTTGGTCAACTACAGGAGAATTCTGATGCTACAATAGTTATCTCAACTGTAATTCTCTGCAAGCATAATTATTATACTGCTGTTGTATACCATACTCATAATCTGTAAAGCTGCTTTATTATGATATATTGATATGCCTTAATCTCAGGTTTCATTATGTTTATTATATCTTTAGCCACATTGATGTCCAGCTCTTAATCTAACATTGCGACACAGTTGTCCTCAGGTCTCTGTAACCCATATGATATATGACAATACTGCTTATGCTTCCCTTCTCCCACCCCTTCATATATCTACGTCTATATTTTCGTCACACTGTCTGGTTACAATTCTATTTGCTCTTGTTATTGTTGTGTCGTCAGCGGCCGAGATGGCGCATCTATTTTTACTTATTCATTTAAATGCAGTAACCAGCTTAGAAGTATGTAGCTCTCTATCATAGATATATTTCACCTATGTGCTGTGCCAGCAGCACTCATTTTTACAAGTAAAAACATGTGTGTTTGCACCTGATTGTTGGGTATAGGGCCCATACCCAAATGACGGGACAATATTATTGAACATATTGATGTTGTTACATATGGCTAGACTGAGCTCCAGGTGAGACTTGTTTTAAACCCAGCAGCTACTATAGCTTGTATTGAAGAGTTACTATGTCCTATGCAGGGTTTTCTGCATCAGTGGAGACCTCATATCTATCTTTAGCGTTAGTTTTAATAAGCAGCGGACTAACTAAGCCATTGGCAAAATCTATACTATGATGCAACAGTCAACGTATTTAAGGTTGCCGCTATTGTTTGACTGCCCTATCCTGCCCTATTTGTATAGCCTAACATTCACCGTATTTTATAACCCCCCGCATCTTATGCTCAACAGCTTACTGGAACATTAAATAACTGCCATGCCCCCAAGATTATAGCGGTGGTTACAGGGTTGAACTTTATTATATATATCCATTAGTCCTTAATCATGGCGCAGTATTTAGTACACTAAGCACCCTTGATGTAGTATATATGGTTGCCTGCTCTTCTCTTTATCCGCAACAAACCCCTAAGTCCTTAAGTCACTTACTTCATCCATCTTACTTCTACCACCACCTCCTCTCCCCCCCCCCACTTCCATAAAGTATCTCCTTTTATAGGAGAACTAACTACGCGGCTTATCTCTTTTATGCCGCATCTCTACCATAGTTCTTTCACAACAACACCATATGTCTTTACTTAATATCAACCCTTATTGGACTGCACCCTGACTACCTTCTTTACATTCTATGCTAATTTACCATAGGTTTAGGAGAGACTGTTTCTATCATTCTATCTCCTCTAGACACCATTTCAGATGACATGAGTCCGAAAGTGGCTCCCTTTTCTAGGAGAGGAAAATACTATAAAGTTGAAAATGAGGTTTCAGTTTTGCCTGTTACATACAAATATAGCAATGTTGCTTTGGGATCTCCCATGAAAAATCTTTACCTATATGTGGCTACGGTATAGTCTTGAACTCCAAAGTAATGTCATAGTTATAGGAATGTTTCTAAATACTTGTGTAACACGTTTATTTGATATTGTTTTGTCGATAACCTCAATAAAAATCTATTTAAAAAAAAAAAAAAAAAAAAAAAAAAAAAAAAAAGAAGTACTATCTTCCATAGGAATAGTAGTACGTCTGGCAAGAGTAGAAATAGCCCCATCAACTTTGAGGATTTTTTCCCAAAACTCCAACCTAGCTGCTGGCAAAGGATACAACTTCTTAAACCTAGAAGAAGGAGTAAAAGAAGTACCAGGCCTAGTTCATTCCTTTGAAATCATATCAGAAATAGCATCATGAACTGGAAAAACTTCTGGAGTAACCACAGGAGGTTTGTAAACTTAATTTAAACATTTACTAATTTTAGTATCTAGAGGACTAGATTCATCAATATCCAAACTAACCAACACTTCTTTTAATAATTTTTTAATATACTCCATCTTAAATAGATAAGTAGATTTGTCAGTGTCAATATCTGAGGTAGGATCTTCTGAAACAGATAGATCCTCATCAGAGGAGGATAATTCAGTAGTTTGTCGGTCATTCAAAATTTCATCAACTTTCTGAGAAGTTTCAAAATACTTTTTACGTTTATTAGAATGCGGAATAGCAGACAAAGCCTTCTGAATCTCATCAGCAAAAAAATCTTTAATATTCACAGGAATATCATGTACATCAGATGTTGAAGGAACAACAGGAATTGTACTAGTACTGATGGACACATTCTCTGCATGCAAAAGCTTATCATGACAACTGTTACATACTACAGCTGGAGATATAATCTCTGCTAATTTACAACAGATACACTTAGCTTTGGAAGAATTGTTCTCATGCAGCAGGGTTCCAACAGTGGTTTCTGAGACAGGATCAGATTGAGATATCTTGCAAATGTAAGAGAGAAAAAAACAACATATAAAGCAAAATTATCAATTTCCTTGTATGGCAGTTTCAGGAATGGGAAAAAATGCAAACAGCATAGCCCTCTGAGCATAAAAAAGAGTAAGAGGCATATAGGAAGTGGGGTTTAAATAATTAAATTATTTGGCGCCGGGGGCGTGGCTAGGCATCGGCCATGAATGGTCGCAATATCTGGGGCTCCTAAAGTGATCTGCAAAATCCGCCGATTTAAGCAGTAATTCTGCCTTATACTCTGACATCCAACTCATCTTTAACTAGATAGAGAAGTGCAGCGTTGATCTATACTACTGGCAGAGCTTATGACCTATGGGACCCAGATCTGGTCCGTCGAGATCTTAGGCGGCAGCCTTACTTTGGGATTCCGACACCCCCCCCATGCATCGGGGTACAACAGTCTTTAATAGACTGCCTTTCATGCCAGAGAAGAGAACCATTTGAGCGGATAATCTAATTACATGTAAGCGTGTCTGAAGGAGAACTATACAAGTATTGTTCTAAAGATGGAAGCCCTGAATAATTGTGAAAACAGGCTAGTGCAGCTTACACAAGATCATTGCCGGAGTTTCGAGATGGAGCTAAGCAGACTTCTCCTAAAGCCTGTAACTTCAGCGGTCCCTTTGGCTGACAATACCCGTCAAACTGTACCCTATTGGTCAGGGATGGCCAGTGAGAAGACTCCTGACTCGTTCAGACAAGTGGACAAGGCCAGTTCCAAGAACATGGAAGAACGAAATCGAAATTCAGTACCCCTTACAGCAGCTTCCTCCCTCCAGAAGGACAACGTGAGCCTGATTAATAAAAAACTTTTACCTACTTTAGATCCCCAACGGGAGGGCCATGTGGTTGTGGAAACTTGGTCCCGTGATGTACAGTTACCTACTCCTGAGCCGCTGCTTGGAGACGATCATGAGAGGCAAGTAGGGGTGTTCTGTCCATTAACTGTGGCAATCGCTTCTCTGGATGTCTCCCAGGTGGCTGCTGAAGCTGCAAAGACTGAAAGTCAACTAGTTGCGGCTGATTTTCCTTTAATGCCCGGAGTGTTACTTGGACAATCTTGTGTCATACACCCTCTAATTCACCACAACCTATGGAGCCTTGAAAAGCAGTCTCGTATTGAGGCTCAGAAGCCCACAGTGCTCATATGGCTGCACTTGGGGTATGATGAACATGATCACACTGGTGTTGGGTGAAATTAATACAAGGAACACGTAATATAACTCCCTGAACTTGCCCAGCATATGGGATATACCAGATGCGCTATTTCCATTAAGTTTTTTTTTTTGTTTGTTTGTTATGATATTTATTGTTGGGTCTTGTTTTAATTGTTTACAATGAAGCCTTATTAAGACACTAGTAATGGCTTATTACTTTCTCCAATTTAAGTCCCATAGCAACATAAGACTCTGTACTACAGGCGGGGAGTGAGGTAAATTTGCATAATAAGCCAACCTGTGAGATAGCTTTATGTAACACCCTATTTCCTTATTGTTGCAAATTGCTAGTGAAGCCTCTAATTTGACCAGTCAGTGAACGACACATCAGGGAGCTTTAAGGCTGAATACTATGCCTATTTAAATATTGCAATACCTGTTAAAAGTTAATGTAGCCTGTTCCCCCCCATACTACTACTGTTCAGCTCACACCATATAACGTTTTGCTCAAAGGTGGAAAGCACATTGTTTTAATGCCTTTTAATGTAAAAGAAACAAAGCATGGGGCTCCTTTAGTTACATTTTTATATTGTACCTTAATGTGTGATGAAAATATGTGCAAATGGTTAGTTCTACCTATCATAAGGGATTATATTCTTAACCTTATATATTACTTGTTACATTAATACACTTTACATGGAACATAGATGCTAGTGCAAATACTATACACCTAAACCTGTTTATATGGATATGTAATTGATATTTAGGCAGGTGGTCGCTGGTAGCCCTGTATCATATCGATATAGGATGTTCTTGGTATCCCTGCGTAAACATTATAACTTGTTTGAAGATTTTAGATTTTTATTCTTCCTTATTTTTGAGCCTTAACAAAATGGTGATCATTGTTTCTTTACTAGTATGTATGACAGTTACTAAGCTGCTATTCCAACTGAATGTATATATTTCTATATGGCATATGAATTTTTGTTTACATTAACTTAAGAGTTCACATACAAACGCAACCCAAATCATTACAATTTTCAGCTAAGGCTCTTTACATAAAGTTGGCCCCTCACTGTGTTGTTATTGTAGTTGGGGTGGTCCCGCCACCTACGGCCGGGGTGGTAGAGCTGTCCCGACAAGCATAGTATGAAAAGTGAAATATGGGGAGTGGTTTATAGCTAGAAAGTGTCATACCACCTTTATATATACCCTTCCCATAAATAATAATACTCTGGGAGGTCCTAGCTTAACATTAAAATTGGGTCTGCTTTGGTTGTCATAAATATATATCACACATGCTCTACTGACAAGTTGGAGCAATAGAACATTCAAGTCCCACCCATAATGCTGCTTAGCGACACAAGAACATATCTTGATTTACTACTTCCATCGGAAATGTAGGAGGCTTGTGAGCTCTACCACATAAATTATAGCAATACCCAATTTCATCTTCATGTTCAGATGGTTCTTATACTTGTTTCTTTATATTGAAAAGTTCTTTTCTTTTTATATATGAACACTAAAGCGTTGATATCACTAGTTTCATATAATCCTATACTACATATATTGCTGGTCTTATATATAATTTCATGTGATATAATGATTGTTATATATTGTTATCTATTCTATAAATATAAAAAAAAAGGTTCATCATTTGAGACCCATGAGTGATCTCCTTTCTTCTCAGTTTACCAACTATAACGACACATTATGTATATAGTTTAGGGGTCCAAGAGTGGCCTCATATAACATGGAGTTGGTATGCAGATTGTATGGCAAATATTTTCTTATACAAAGAATGTAAAAGTCATAAATTCATGTTATATATATATATATATATCCTGATATGTATCAGATGGAAGTCATGTAACCATTTATTACTATATTGTCTAATATGTGTTGATGTTTAATACTTGTAAGCCTTGAACTGAACCTCAATAAAAATTATTCCAAAAAAAAATAAAAAAATTATTTGGCGCCAAGAATGATGCACAACGCAAAATTATTATTTTTTGGCGCTAACAACATCCGGAAGTGATGCAACCTTGCTAGGAAACCTGGCATCAACTAAGATGAGGGAAATGACAAACTTGCATCACCGAAGACGTACCTTCGCGCCAAAAAATTCCTTGCAAGCCTAATTTTGCCAGCGTAATTAATGAAAAAAGCAGTCAATTTGAGGAAAAGACTATACCCCAGGTAAGAAAAAATAACTTCCTAAATATGTTTCCCAATTTTTAAACTGATAGTCTGCAAAATGAAACATACATAAATCTGACTCATGGCAAATATAAGTATAATACATATATTTAAAACTTTATAATGATACATAAAGTGCCAAACCATAGCTGAGGGTGTCTTAAATAATGAAAACATACTTACCAAAAGACACCTATCCACATATAGCAGACCAATCTACGACCAATAACAGAGAACCTTTGAAAAGATTTCCCGCAAAGAAAACCATAGAATCAATAGGTGATACTCCATTCACATCCCTCTAACAAACAATGAGAGGAATCGGGATTCAAAATGCTGAGAAGCGCATATCACTGAAGAAAATCAAGCACAAACTTACTTCACCACCTCCATAGGGAGGCAAAGTTTGTAAAACTGAATTGTGGGTGTGGTGAGGGGTGTATTTATAGGCATTCTGAGGTTAGGGAAGGAAACTTTGCCCCTCCTGGTAGGATTGTATATCCCATACATCACTAGCTCATGGACTCTTGCCAATTACATTAAAGAAATACATTTCTGGGGGGAACTTCCGGGAGGCGGCCATGACAGGTCGCACATTACCACTCTGCTCCAGCCTTTGTATTGTTTTTCACTAATATAACATTCTAGATGGCTCATCTACTTACTATATGGACTGATTTTTATAACCCTCAAGATCCTGCTTTAGTTGAGCCTACAATCTCTCAAAAGAATGTGACCTGGAGTGACCGGAGCACATACTAAGGCTGCGGCCTGTTCTTCACCCCCCGGCGAGGTGCGCTCAGGCCTTGTCGTTAGGCAGCACATAGTGCTGATTTCAAAGCATTTTTCATCTAATCTGCCTGTCTACAGATCTACATAAAAGACCATGGCATATGCTGCAGGCATTTTAGGGGAGCTGAACTGCTTGCTGACAGAGCATCATGCTGCATTTGAAGCCATTTTACATGGAGTGTTTGAACCTGTGGATAACAAACTGCCTCACGCAGTTAATCAGACGGAGCCTGCTTTGGCAGAGCGGGGGACTGATGGTACTTTCATTGGCAGTTTGGACTCCTGGAGCCCGCTAACCACCCCTAAAAGTATGTTGAAAAGCTCAGAATGTGCCTATGTGGTTTCTGAAGGTTGGGCTGATCTAACTGAGCAGCAAGATGGCGACGTGCTGGCTCAGACAGGAAAACATATAGCCATTACATGGGTGAGCCAACTAACTTGTATATCGCAACAGAAGGTTACGGTGCACGCATAAGTGAGTATTTCAGCTGGTTACTCTGTTCGGATCACTCCATGTAAGCAGCCTAAAGGAATGTATTTCTCCCAAGTACCGGTTCTACCTATTATTCTTTCCTACGCAGTCTTCCTATATCTGCAATGGGACCCTGGTGGTCTGACTGAAACTGATGCTAAGGAGGGTGACAAGAGCGGGTAATGACTTGCTGCACGATGTCACTGCAAATTTAACTCTCAATACGGGATTGTTCAGCCCAGCAGTGGGGTAGTTATATACCATAGTGATGTTACACTCTATCGCCATTCCACTCTATACTGTTCGTGCAATTATTTAAGGATCATCTGCACAAGGTCTGCAGGCCTCCTGTACTCCTTCAGACTTATCTAATGAACGCTCTGAGGGGTCACAGATGCTCTCACTGTTTTCATGGGGGATATCATGAACATATCATGGGGGTTATGTCCTGCTGCTAGCAGCCGGGGTGGCGGGATGTTCACCTATTTTTTTTCCCTTACTAGCCCCCTATCAAGCCTTAGTGAGGGTAGGCATTGGCTTTGGAGCACGTCCTAGGCATGATCCGTTATTGACCAGAGTGTGGCTGAAGCAAATGTTATTTGTACTTAGCTTAGAAATTGAGACTTTTTTCCTTGCTACAGTTTTGTTTATAACTCCCTCTCATCTGTTTAATTCCCATATCACATGCAGCTATGGTCTCTAAGTTTTTATATGGCTGCGCCTACTATTTCATATTAAATTGTTATGTTATAATTGTTAAATTACTCTACCTTGTGTTTCTATATGAGATGTTATTACCTACATGCAAAAGAGGCTATTTAGATTAGAAATTGAAATTTCTTTCCTTGTGACAGCCTTGTTTATAACTTCCTTTCGACTTTTTAATTTCCATATCATATGCAGCTATGGGCTCTAAGTTCTTCTGCAGCTATGCCTATTATTTATCGTTCCATATTGAATTGTTATATTTTAGTCACAGTCCAGGCAGAGTTATATCTATAATTCTCTTTTTATAAAAATTATACTACCTTGTTTTTCTATATGAGATGGTGTTATCTATATACAAAAGAGGTTCTCATGTAGAGATCCAAAAGCGGTCTCTCTCCTAGATATAGCCCCCTATTTAAGGTTCTGTATCTATTAATGGGGTCCAAGAGCGGCCTCTTTTATCAGCTAGGAGGCATGTAGAATATTAGGCATCACCTGGGTATAATACGTTTTCGCATTGACCTCTTAGAAATGTTATATGTTGTTGTATAGCATTGTACTGCATTTTATGATATTGTGTTTTGTCTTTCTTATTTCATGTATGCCTTTTCCTGATCCTCAATAAAAATATATATAAAAAAAAAAAAAGAAATAAATTTCTCTGTCTCCGGATTTTTAGAGATAGTTAATAATCCAAATCTTCAACTTGGACAAAGTGCAAATTTTTTGACAAAGGCCTTATTAGAATATGTCAAATGTGGAATGAAGTACAGGGAGAGCTAAACCTTCTCTCCTTCGATCAAGTTAGAAACAGATACAAATGGAAGGGAAGCAGTGGCTATCTTATTTGTAAATTTATCATCACTGTAGACATGTCCATAGAATATATGGGACACATTGGGAGTGGAAGAAAATCACCTATATTATTAATGCATTCAGGTATGGAAAATTCTCCACCCCCCCCCCCTATACAATATAATTACTAATGTGAGTCATGAAATTCTTCTAAAAGAAACGGTCGATAAGTGGAAAAAACTAGGTTTACATACTTTAGCTATTCAAACTATAGATAAGCGCTTACGGAATGTAGAAAAAGCTACTCTTTCTGCTTTCTCTAGAGAACAACATGTGTAGTTGTTGTTGATGACATATAACTCTGTATAAAAGATCCAAATGGAGAACGTGTTTAGTACCCCCATGTTGTTCTAAATGCAAACTTTCCAATGCTAATATTTTATACTGTATGTGGCTATGCGCCAAAATTAGGAGATTTTGGAAAAAGATTAAACATCTGGATAAACAATGTGTGCCACATTAATATAGATCTCTCTCCAGAAGTGATTATCGTCTTGGTACTGGGAAATGCAACTCCCCGAAATAGACAAAATGTTATTTAACTTTAATGGTTGTTTTACGTCCGCTACTTACAAATAGAGGATATTACTTCTGGATATCTATTTTAATTTATCAGGACATTTATTTTTACATTTTATGTTTCTGGACAAAGTCCATTTTCTATACATATATTTTTATATATATAAATTTTATTTTTTAAACCTCCGGTGGTTTCTGCACTACACAGGTATGAATGGTAAAGTGTGATTGATACTTACAGCTGTATGAGCTTTTAATAATAGCAGTGAAATAAAACTCTTATTTATTCATTCTGGTTGATGCTGTTGCTTTTCTTAGCGCACGTTTGTTATTGCATGTGTTTTATTTCTGGAAAGTTGTAGAGGCTTTCCTATTTTAAAGTTGCTAACGCATCAGGAGGTTGATAGGTTAGATATCTATAGTAAAAAGCTAAGGAGCACCAGGAAAATTAGGCAGATATAGTATATTTAATAAACAATGGTTAAACAGTAATTAAAATAAGTGATTAAAATAAATCTTACGTTATGATATCGCTAAAAAGTACAATCACTAAAATTCATGGATCCATGATGATAAGAAATATAAACATAACAATAATAAACAGATGAATAACCATAAACCATGGGTAATGTGGTTCAAAAACTAATAGCAATATTAGAGTAGATGTACATAAATATAAATATACAACAAAAATTGAGAATCAGTATGAGAAATGTAAATGGGTGGTTAATCCATGGAAGTATCAAATGTGAAAGAAATTATTAAAAAAAATGATAAAATAAGTCCCAAAAGGTGAGAAAAAAATTGGTGGTGTCCTGTGAATGTGTTAAAAAAATTAAAAATATAAAAATAAATGCGCAAAAATGATGTGCAAAAAGGCTTGTATGTATATATATATATATATATATATATATATATATATATATATATATATATATATATATATATATATATATATATATATATAATCAAAAGTGGAAATGTGTGACTGGTCGTCAAACAAATTGATAAAAGTAATGAAAACAATATAATCCAAAAGTCTGATATCATCCAAGTGGTGTAGGAATAAGAGTCAGATCTTATATGAAAATGGTTAGTTCCTGAATAATAATGATAATGATATTCCAAAAAATATGCAAATTATAAGTGGTTGAAGAACCGGAATTATCCAAGGGTTTCCTCAAACATTCATTTTCTGTTAGATAGTGTTTTTTCCTAGACAAATTTTTATTAACTGTTGCCTTTAAAAATGCAGCACATAGACAGTTTAGGTTAGAACAACAAAATATTTGGTTTACTACTGAGCAAAATGTGGGAAAAAATTTTGAGAAATGGAAATGGTGGATTTTGACTTTAGACCATAAGGACCAAATAGCATTGGCAAAGAGGTTTGATTCAACTCAATATATGATGGAGTGTAATTTAAGGGGTGAATGGATATTTGGAGATACTTGAATCCTCATAGTAATAATATAATTTTTTTTTTCTCCTCTCTTTTTTTTTTCTTTTCTTCTCTGTCTAAGGTGAAGTAAAATATATAATATGTAAAACATATAACTTTATGTTGTATAGTAATATGCTGACTTTTAGAATTATTTAACAATTTGTATAATTGTCGATATATATGACTTGATAGTATTTTCTTTTCCTTTTCTTCTTTTGAGACTGTAATTTGGAAAATTGTTACTGTCTGGATAAAAATGAAGACATACACAATTTTTGAAGAATAGGTGTATTAAGGATATTAAGTTTACTGAACATGTGTTACTGATCATTTGTGGGTTGATGGATATGTAATGCACAAATGAAATGAGATTGTTTATGGCATGTCTTCTATAAAAATAAAAACAGAATTTATGTTTACCTGATAAATTACTTTCTCCAACGGTGTGTCCGGTCCACGGCGTCATCCTTACTTGTGGGATATTCTCTTCCCCAACAGGAAATGGCAAAGAGCCCAGCAAAGCTGGTCACATGATCCCTCCTAGGCTCCGCCTTCCCCAGTCATTCGACCGACGTAAAGGAGGAATATTTGCATAGGAGAAATCATATGATACCGTGGTGACTGTAGTTAAAGAAAATAAATTATCAGACCTGATTAAAAAACCAGGGCGGGCCGTGGACCGGACACACCGTTGGAGAAAGTAATTTATCAGGTAAACATAAATTCTGTTTTCTCCAACATAGGTGTGTCCGGTCCACGGCGTCATCCTTACTTGTGGGAACCAATACCAAAGCTTTAGGACACGGATGAAGGGAGGGAGCAAATCAGGTCACCTAGATGGAAGGCACCACGGCTTGCAAAACCTTTCTCCCAAAAATAGCCTCAGAAGAAGCAAAAGTATCAAATTTGTAAAATTTAGTAAAAGTGTGCAGTGAAGACCAAGTCGCTGCCTTACATATCTGATCAACAGAAGCCTCGTTCTTGAAGGCCCATGTGGAAGCCACGGCCCTAGTGGAATGAGCTGTGATTCTTTCAGGAGGCTGCCGTCCGGCAGTCTCGTAAGCCAATCTGATGATGCTTTTAAGCCAAAAAGAGAGAGAGGTAGAAGTTGCTTCTTGACCTCTCCTTTTACCAGAATAAACAACAAACAAGGAAGATGTTTGTCTAAAATCCTTTGTAGCATCTAAATAGAATTTTAGAGCACGAACTACATCCAAATTGTGCAACAAACGTTCCTTCTTTGAAACTGGATTCGGACACAAAGAAGGCACGACTATCTCCTGGTTAATGTTTTTGTTAGAAACAACTTTCGGAAGAAAACCAGGTTTAGTACGCAAAACCACCTTATCTGCATGGAACACCAGATAAGGAGGAGAACACTGCAGAGCAGATAACTCTGAAACTCTTCTAGCAGAAGAAATTGCAACCAAAAACAAAACTTTCCAAGATAATAACTTAATATCAACGGAATGTAAGGGTTCAAACGGAACCCCCTGAAGAACTGAAAGAACTAAATTGAGACTCCAAGGAGGAGTCAAAGGTTTGTAAACAGGCTTGATTCTAACCAGAGCCTGAACAAAGGCTTGAACATCTGGCACAGCTGCCAGCTTTTTGTGAAGTAACACAGACAAAGCAGAAATCTGTCCCTTCAAAGAACTTGCAGATAATCCTTTCTCCAAACCTTCTTGAAGAAAGGATAGAATCTTAGGAATTTTTATCTTGTCCCAAGGGAATCCTTTAGATTCACACCAACAGATATATTTTTTCCATATTTTATGGTAGATTTTTCTAGTTACAGGCTTTCTGGCCTGAACAAGAGTATCAATGACAGAATCTGAGAACCCTCGCTTTGATAAAATCAAGCGTTCAATCTCCAAGCAGTCAGTTGGAGTGAGACCAGATTCGGATGTTCGAACGGACCTTGAACAAGAAGGTCCCGTCTCAAAAGTAGCTGCCATGGTGGAGCCGATGACATATTCACCAGGTCTGCATACCAAGTCCTGCGTGGCCACGCAGGAGCTATCAAGATCACCGATGCCCTCTCCTGATTGATCCTGGCTACCAGCCTGGGGATGAGAGGAAACGGTGGGAATAAATAAGCTAGTTTGAAGATCCAAGGTGCTACTAGTGCATCTACTAGAGTCGCCTTGGGATCCCTGGATCTGGACCCGTAGCAAGGAACCTTGAAGTTCTGACGAGAGGCCATCAGATCCATGTCTGGAATGCCCCACAACTGAGTAATTTGGGCAAAGATTTCCGGATGGAGTTCCCACTCCCCCGGATGAAATGTCTGACGACTCAGAAAATCCGCTTCCCAATTTTCCACTCCTGGGATGTGGATTGCAGACAAGTGGCAGGAGTGAGTCTCCGCCCATTGAATGATTTTGGTCACTTCTTCCATCGCCAGGGAACTCCTTGTTCCCCCCTGATGGTTGATGTACGCAACAGTCGTCATGTTGTCCGATTGAAACCGTATGAATTTAGCCTTTGCTAGCTGAGGCCAAGCCTTGAGAGCATTGAATATCGCTCTCAGTTCCAGAATATTTATCGGGAGAAGAGATTCTTCCCGAGACCAAAGACCCTGAGCTTTCAGGAGTCCCCAGACCGCGCCCCAGCCCACCAGACTGGCGTCGGTCGTGACAATGACCCACTCTGGTCTGCGGAAGCTCATCCCCTGTGACAGGTTGTCCAGGGACAGCCACCAACGGAGTGAATCTCTGGTCCTCTGATCTACTTGTATCGTCGGAGACAAGTCTGTATAATCCCCATTCCACTGACTGAGCATGCACAGTTGTAATGGTCTCAGATGAATTCGTGCAAAAGGAACTATGTCCATTGCCGCGACCATCAAACCTATTACTTCCATGCACTGCGCTATGGAAGGAAGAGGAACAGAATGAAGTACTTGACAAGAGTTTAGAAGTTTTGATTTTCTGGCCTCTGTCAGAAAAATCCTCATTTCTAAGGAGTCTATTATTGTTCCCAAGAAGGGAACTCTTGTTGACGGAGATAGAGAACTTTTTTCTACGTTCACTTTCCACCCGTGAGATCTGAGAAAGGCCAGGACAATGTCCGTGTGAGCCTTTGCTTGTGGAAGGGACGACGCTTGAATCAGAATGTCGTCCAAGTAAGGTACTACTGCAATGCCCCTTGGTCTTAGCACCGCTAGAAGGGACCCCAGTACCTTTGTGAAAATTCTTGGAGCAGTGGCTAATCCGAACGGAAGTGCCACAAACTGGTAATGCTTGTCCAGAAAGGCGAACCTTAGGAACCGATGATGTTCCTTGTGGATAGGAATATGTAGATACGCATCCCTTAAAACCACCGTGGTCATGAATTGACCTTCCTGGATGGAAGGAAGAATTGTTCGAATGGTTTCCATTTTGAACGATGGAACCTTGAGAAACTTGTTTAGGATCTTGAGATCTAAGATTGGTCTGAATGTTCCCTCTTTTTTGGGAACTATGAACAGATTGGAGTAGAACCCCATCCCTTGTTCTCCTAATGGAACAGGATGAATCACTCCCATTTTTAACAGGTCTTCTACACAATGTAAGAATGCCTGTTTTTTTTATGTGGTCTGAAGACAATTGAGACCTGTGGAACCTCCCCCTTGGGGGAAGCCCCTTGAATTCCAGAAGATAACCTTGGGAGACTATTTCCAGCGCCCAAGGATCCAGAACATCTCTTGCCCAAGCCTGAGCGAAGAGAGAGAGTCTGCCCCCCACCAGATCCGGTCCTGGATCGGGGGCCAACATCTCATGCTGTCTTGGTAGCAGTGGCAGGTTTCTTGGCCTGCTTACCTTTGTTCCAGCCTTGCATTGGCCTCCAGGCTGGCTTGGCTTGAGAAGTATTACCCTCTTGCTTAGAGGATGTAGCACTTGGGGCTGGTCCGTTTCTGTGAAAGGGACGAAAAACAGAATTTATGTTTACCTGATAAATTACTTTCTCCAACGGTGTGTCCGGTCCACGGCGTCATCCTTACTTGTGGGATATTCTCTTCCCCAACAGGAAATGGCAAAGAGCCCAGCAAAGCTGGTCACATGATCCCTCCTAGGCTCCGCCTACCCCAGTCATTCGACCGACGTTAAGGAGGAATATTTGCATAGGAGAAACCATATGATACCGTGGTGACTGTAGTTAAAGAAAATAAATCATCAGACCTGATTAAAAAACCAGGGCGGGCCGTGGACCGGACACACCGTTGGAGAAAGTAATTTATCAGGTAAACATAAATTCTGTTTTCTCCAACATAGGTGTGTCCGGTCCACGGCGTCATCCTTACTTGTGGGAACCAATACCAAAGCTTTAGGACACGGATGAAGGGAGGGAGCAAATCAGGTCACCTAAATGGAAGGCACCACGGCTTGCAAAACCTTTCTCCCAAAAAATAGCCTCAGAAGAAGCAAAAGTATCAAACTTGTAAAATTTGGTAAAAGTGTGCAGTGAAGACCAAGTCGCTGCCCTACATATCTGATCAACAGAAGCCTCGTTCTTGAAGGCCCATGTGGAAGCCACAGCCCTAGTGGAATGAGCTGTGATTCTTTCAGGAGGCTGCCGTCCGGCAGTCTCGTAAGCCAATCTGATGATGCTTTTAATCCAAAAAGAGAGAGAGGTAGAAGTTGCTTTTTGACCTCTCCTGTTACCAGAATAAACAACAAACAAGGAAGATGTTTGTCTAAAATCCTTTGTAGCATCTAAATAGAATTTTAGAGCGCGAACAACATCCAAATTGTGCAACAAACGTTCCTTCTTCGAAACTGGTTTCGGACCCAAAGAAGGCACGACTATCTCCTGGTTAATGTTTTTGTTAGAAACAACTTTTGGAAGAAAACCAGGTTTAGTACGTAAAACCACCTTATCTGCATGGAACACCAGATAAGGAGGAGAACACTGCAGAGCAGATAATTCTGAAACTCTTCTAGCGGAAGAAATTGCAGCCAAAAACAAAACTTTCCAAGATAATAACTTAATATCAACGGAATGTAAGGGTTCAAACGGAACCCCCTGAAGAACTGAAAGAACTAAGTTGAGACTCCAAGGAGGAGTCAAAGGTTTGTAAACAGGCTTGATTCTAACCAGAGCCTGAACAAAGGCTTGAACATCTGGCACAGCTGCCAGCTCTTTGTGAAGTAACACAGACAAGGCAGAAATCTGTCCCTTCAAGGAACTTGCAGATAATCCTTTCTCCAATCCTTCTTGAAGAAAGGATAGAATCCTAGGAATCTTTACCTTGTCCCAAGGGAATCCTTTAGATTCACACCAACAGATATATTTTTTCCATATTTTGTGGTAAATTTTTCTAGTTACAGGCTTTCTGGCCTGAACAAGAGTATCAATAACAGAATCTGAGAACCCTCGCTTTGATAAGATCAAGCGTTCAATCTCCAAGCAGTCAGCTGGAGTAGGACCAGATTCGGATGTTCGAACGGACCTTGAACAAGAAGGTCTCGTCTCAAAGGTAGCTTCCATGGTGAAGCCGATGACATATTCACCAGATCTGCCTACCAAGTCCTGCGTGGTTACGCAGGAGCTATCAAGATCACCTACGCCCTCTCCTGATTGATCCTGGCTACCAGCTTGGGGATGAGAGGAAACGGCGGGAATACATAAGCTAGGTTGAAGGTCCAAGGTGCTACTAGTGCATCTACTAGAGTCGCCTTGGGATCCCTGGATCTGGACCCGTAGCAAGGAACCTTGAAGTTCTGACGAGAGGCCATCAGATCCATGTCTGGAATGCCCCACAGTTGAGTGATTTGGGCAAAGATTTCCGGATGGAGTTCCCACACCCCCGGATGCAATGTCTGACGAATCAGAAAATCCGCTTCCCAAGTTTCCACTCCTGGGATGTGGATTGCAGACAGGTGGCAGGAGCGAGTCTCCGCCCATTGAATGATTTTGGTCACTTCTTCCATCGCCAGGGAACTCCTTGTTCCCCCCTGATGGTTGATGTACGCAACAGTCGTCATGTTGTCTGATTGAAACCGTATGAACTTGGCCCTCGCTAGCTGAGGCCAAGCCTTGAGAGCATTGAATATCGCTCTCAGTTCCAGAATATTTATCGGTAGAAGAGATTCTTCCCGAGACCAAAGACCCTGAGCTTTCAGGGATCCCCAGACCGCGCCCCAGCCCATCAGACTGGCGTCGGTCGTGACAATGACCCACTCTGGTCTGCGGGAGGTCACCCCTAGCGACAGGTTGTCCAGGGACAGCCACCAACGGAGTGAGTCTCTGGTCCTCTGATTTACTTGTATCTTCGGAGACAAGTCTGTATAGTCCCCAATCCACTGACTGAGCATACACAATTGAAATGGTCTTAGATGAATGCGCGCAAAAGGAACTATGTCCATTGCCGCTACCATCAAACCTATCACTTCCATGCACTGTGCTATGGAAGGAAGAGGAACGGAAGGAAGTATCCGACAAGAGTTTAGAAGTTTTGTTTTTCTGGTCTCTGTCAGAAAAATCCTCATTTCTAAGGAGTCTATTATTGTTCCCAAGAAGGGAACTCTTGTCGACGGAGATAGAGAACTCTTTTCCACGTTCACTTACCATCCGTGAGATCTGAGAAAGGCCAGGACTATGTCCGTGTGAGCCTTTGCTTGAGGAAGGGACGACGCTTGAATCAGAATGTCGTCCAAGTAAGGTACTACAGCAATGCCCCTTGGTCTTAGCACCGCCAGAAGGGACCCTAGTACCTTTGTGAAAATCCTTGGAACAGTGGCTAATCCGAAAGGAAGCGCCACGAACTGGTAATGCTTGTCCAGGAATGCGAACCTTAGGAACCGATGATGTTCCTTGTGGACAGGAATATGTAGATACGCATCCTTTAAATCCACCGTGGTCAAGAATTGACCTTTCTGGATGGAAGGATTGTTCGAATGGTTTCCATTTTGGACGATGGAACCTTGAGAAACTTGTTTAGGATCTTGAGATCTAAGATTGGTCTGAACGTTCCCTCTTTTTTGGGAACTACGAACAGATTGGAGTAGAACCCCATCCCTCGTTCTTTTAATGGAACAGGATGAATCACTTCCAGAAGATAACCTTGGAAGACTATTTCTAGCGCCCAAGGATCCAGAACATCTCTTGCCCAAGCCTGAGTGAAGAGAGAGAGTCTGCCCCCCACCAAATCCGGTCCCGGATCGGGGGCCCGCATCTCATGCTGTCTTGGGAGCAGTGGCAGGTTTCTTGGCCTGCTTTCCTTTGTTCCAGCCTTGCCTTGGTCTCCAGGCTGGATTGGCTTGAGAAGTATTACCCTCCTGCTTAGAGGACGTAGCACTTGGGGCTGGTCCGTTTCTGCGAAAGGGACGAAAATTAGGTTTATTTTTGGCCTTGAAAGACCTATTCTGAGGAAGGGCGTGGCCCTTGCCCCCAGTGATATCAGAGATAAACTCTTTCAAGTCAGGGCCAAACAGTGTTTTCCCCTTGAAAGGAATGTCAAACAATTTGTTCTTGGAAGACGCATCCGCTGACCAAGATTTTAACCAAAGCGCTCTGCGCGCCACAATAGCAAACCCAGAATTTTTCGCCGCTAACCTAGCCAATTGCAAGGTGGCGTCTAGGGTGAAAGAATTAGCCAATTTAAGAGCACGAATTCTGTCCATAATCTCCTCATAAGAAGAAGAATTACTAATAATCGCCTTTTCTAGCTCATCGCACCAGAAACATGCGGCTGTAGTGACAGGGACAATGCATGCAATTGGTTGTAGAAGGTAACCTTGCTGAACAAACATCTTTTTTAGCAAACCTTCTAATTTTTTATCCATAGGATCTTGGAAAGCACAACTATCTTCTATGGGTATAGTGGTGCGCTTGTTTAGAGTAGAAACCGCCCCCTCGACCTTGGGGACTGTCTGCCATAAGTCCTTTCTGGGGTCGACTATAGGAAACAATTTTTTAAATATGGGGGGAGGTACGAAAGGTACACCGGGCCTGTCCCATTCTTTATTAACAATGTACGCCACCCGCTTGAGTATAGGAAAAGCTTCGGGGGGCCCCGGGGCCTCTAGGAACTTGTCCATTTTACATAGTGTTTCTGGAATGCCCAGATAATCACAATCATCCAAATTGGATAACACCTCCTTAAGCAGAGCGCGGAGATGTTCCAATTTAAATTTGAATGTAATCACATCAGGTTCAGCTTGTTGAGAAATTTTCCCTGAATCTGAAATTTCTCCCTCAGACAAAACCTCCCTGGCCCCCTCAGACTGGTGTAGGGGCACTTCAGAACCAATATCATCAGCGTCCTCATGCTCTTCAGTATTTTCTAAAACAGAGCAGTCGCGCTTTCGCTGATAAGTGGGCATTTTGGCTAAAATGTTTTTGATAGAATTATCCATTACAGCCGTTAATTGTTGCATAGTAAGGAGTATTGGCGCACTAGATGTACTAGGGGCCTCCTGTGTGGGCAAGACTGGCGTAGACGAGGAGGGGATGATGCAGTACCATGCTTACTCCCCTCACTTGAGGAATCATCTTGGGCATCATTTTCTCTAAATTTTGTGTCACATAAATCACATCTATTTAAATGAGAAGGAACCTTGGCTTCCCCACATACAGAACACAGTCTATCTGATAGTTCAGACATGTTAAACAGGCATAAACTTGATAACAAAGTACAAAAAACGTTTTAAAATAAAACCGTTACTGTCACTTTAAATTTTAAACTGAACACACTTTATTACTGTAAATGTGAAAAAGTATGAAGGAATTGTTCAAAATTCACCAAAATTTCACCACAGTGTCTTAAAGCCTTAAAAGTATTGCACACCAAATTTGAAAGCTTTAACTCTTAAAATAACGGAACCGGAGCCGTTTTTATATTTAACCCCTATACAGTCCCTGGTATCTGCTTTGCTGAGACCCAACCAAGCCCAAAGGGGAATACGATACCAAATGACGCCTTCAGAAAGCTTTTTCTATGTATCTGAGCTCCTCACACATGCATCAGCATGTCATGCTTGCCAAAAACAACTGCGCAATAGAGGCGTGAAAATGAGGCTCTGCCTATGATTAGGGAAAGCCCCTAGAGAAAAAGGTGTCCGATACAGTGCCTGCCGGTTATTTTACATAATTCCCAAGAATAAAATAATTCCTCAAAGCTATGAAGTATTAAAAATGCTTATATATCAATCGTTTTAGCCCAGAAAATGTCTACCAGTCTTAAAAGCCCTTGTGAAGCCCTTTATTCTTATGTAATAAAAATGGCTTACCGGATCCCATAGGGAAAATGACAGCTTCCAGCATTACATAGTCTTGTTAGAAATGTGTCATACCTCAAGCAGCAAAAGTCTGCTCACTGTTTCCCCCAACTGAAGTTAATTCCTCTCAACAGTCCTGTGTGGAAACAGCCATCGATTTTAGTAACGGTTGCTAAAATCATTTTCCTCTTACAAACAGAAATCTTCATCTCTTTTCTGTTTCAGAGTAAATAGTACATACCAGCACTATTTTAAAATAACAAACTCTTGATTGAAGAATAAAAACTACATTTAAACACCAAAAAACTCTAAGCCATCTCCGTGGAGATGTTGCCTGTACAACGGCAAAGAGAATGACTGGGGAAGGCGGAGCCTAGGAGGGATCATGTGACCAGCTTTGCTGGGCTCTTTGCCATTTCCTGTTGGGGAAGAGAATATCCCACAAGTAAGGATGACGCCGTGGACCGGACACACCGTTGGAGAAAAAAAAGCTAAGGAAGTGGAAGAGGCCTTTTGCCCCCTATGCTTCATAGAATAGACAACAAACAAGAAGTCTGTCTAAAATCCTTTGTGGCCTGAAGATAGAAGGTTAAAGCCCGAACCACATGCAAAATATGAAGTAACCTCTACTTCGAAGAAGGAGGATTAGGACAAGGAAGAAACCACAATCTCCTGATTGATGTTTCAATCCTAAACAACCTTAGGAAGAAAACCTAACTCAGTACAAATAACAGCCTTATCAGCATGGAACACTAGGTAAAGGAGGCTTACATTGCAAAGCAGCCATCTCAGAGACTCTGCGTGCCGATGCAATAGCCAGTAGAAAAAGAACCTTCCAAGACAGTAACTTAATGTCAACCTAATGCATAGGCTCAAATGGAGCTCTCTGCAAAACTTTTAGAACAAGATTTAAACTCCAAGGAGGAGCACTAGATCTAAACACAGACCTGATAGTCAGAGCCTGAACAAAAGAACTTCTGGAAGCTCAGCGAGCCTCTTGTGCAGTAAAACAGATAAGGCCAAAATCTGTCCCTTGAGGGAGCTAGCAGAAAGGCCCTTCTCCAGACCATCCTGGAGAAAAGAAAGAATTCTGGACACCCTGCCCTTTTGCCAGGGAAATCCATGCTCTTTACACCAGAATAAGTAGGTCCTCCACACCTTATGATAGATGCGACGAGTAACTGGCTTACGGGCTTGAATGAGAGCATAAATAACCCTCTCAGAAAAACCTCTCTTGGCTAGGATTAAGCATTCAATCTCCCAGCAGTCAGCCTCAGAGAATCTAGATTTTGATGAACAAAATGACCCTGTTCCAGCAGATCCCTGCAACAGGGTAACCTCCATGGAGGAGATGAGGACATCCCCACCAGGTCCACGAACGCTTGCCCCTGCTTGATTTGGGCCACTACATGAGGAAGAAGTGGTAACGGCGGAAAAATGTAAATTAGATTGAACCTCCAAGGCACTGCTAATGCATCTATTAGCTCCGCTTGAGGATGCCTGGACCACAACTTATATTTGGGTAGCTTGGAATTGAGCCGGGACGCCATGAGATATTTTCGGCATCCCCAATCTGTTGCAAATCTCCGCAAACACCTTGGGATGGAGAGACTATTTCCCCGGATGAAAGGATTGCCTGCTGAGGAAATCCGCTTCCCAGTCCACACCCAGAATGTGAATCGCTGACAGCAAACAGTTGTGGGTTTCCGCCCACTCCAGAATCCGAGATACCTCCCTCGTTGCTAGGGAGCTTCTCATTCCCCCTGATGGTTGATGTATGCCACCAAGGTAATGTTGTCTAAATAGAATCTGATAAACTGGGACAAACCCAGATGAGGCAAAGCATTCAGAGCATTAAAGATTGCTCGAAGTTCCAGAATGGTGATCGGGAGAAAAGATTTCTCTCAAATCCAAAGGCCTTGTGCCTTCTTGGCACCCCAAACAGCTCCCCATCCAGAGAGATTTGCATCCCTAGTCATTATCTCCCAGGATGGTCTCAAGAAGGATGTCCCTTGGGACAGGTAATCTGGACAGAACCACCAAGAGAGCGATTCTCTCGACCGGCTGTCCAGAGAAATCTGTTGAGACAGATCCGAATGATTGCCGTTCCACTGTCTCAGAATGCACAGTTGAAGTGGTCTGAGATGGAATCTGGCAAAAGGAACAATGTCCATACTGGACACCATGAGCCCAATGAACTTTGTACACCGCACCACAGAGGGCCTCAAGGAGGTCTGGAGGGCAAGACATGAGGAAGCTAGCTTGTAACATTTCCGGTCTGTAAGGAATATCCTCATGAATATGGAGTCTATGATAATACCCAGGAATTCCACCCTGGTGCTGGGAACAAGAGAACTCTTTTCTAAGTTTATTTTCCATCCATGAGATCGAAGAAGACATAGAAGATCTTTCAAATGATCTTCCGCCAGATGACAGGATGGTGCTTGAACCAGAATATTGTCCAAGTATGGCGCAACTGCTATACCTCTGGTTCTGGCCACTGCAAGCAGGGCCAATAGAGCCTTCGTAAAAATTCTTGGAGCAGTAGCCAGGCCAAATGGAAGTGCAATAACCTGAAAGGGCTTGTCCAGGAACGCAAACCTTAGGAACTTGAAGTGTTCCCTGTGTATTGGAATGTGAAGGTAAGCATCCTTCAGGTCGTTGTCATGAACTGTCGTTCCTGAATCAGGGGAAGGATGGATGTTATTGTCTCCATCTTGAATGAGGGGACAGATAGGAATTTGTTTAAGCACTTTAGGTCCAGAATGGGGCGGAAAGTTCCCTCCTTCTTTGGGACCACAAAAAGTTTTGAATAATATCCCAGACCTCTTTCTGCAAGAGGTACTGGGACAATGACTCCCAAAGAGGAGAGATCCCTCACACACCCTAGAAAGGGGTCTCTTCTTTGGCCTTGAAGACAGATTTTGCCCCTGGGTGGATGAGATTTGAAACCTATCCTGTATCCCTGAGAGATGACCTCCAGGACCCACAGGTCTTGTACGTCCCCAAACCAAGTGGCTGAAAAGAGCATCAGTCTGCCCCCACAAGATCCAAAGCTGGATCAGTCTGCCCCTTCATGCCGATTTAGGCTCGGCGGGTTTCTTGACTTTCTTGGATTTATTCCAGGACTGAGCCAGCTTTCAAGTTCCCTTGGATTGTTCAGGCTAAGCAGAGGGTGGGTGACGTTGGGATTTCTCTGAATGAAAATTAGGACCTTGTCCTTTAGATTTGTTCTTCCAATATTGCGGTAAAAAGGCACCCTTGCTTCCTGTAACTGTAGAGATAATAGAGTCCAGGCCTGGACCAAATAGAACTTTTCCTTAAATGGCAGGGAAAGAAGTCTCGACTTCAAAGTTATTTCTGCAGACCAGGATTTCAGCCAAAGTTCCCTACCGGCTTGAACAGAGAAACCTGCAACTTTAGCGTTCAGGCAAATAATCTGCATTTTGGCATCACAAATAACATAATTTATGCTTACCTGATAAATTCCTTTCTTCTGTTGTGTGATCAGTCCACGGGTCATCATTACTTCTGGGATATAACTCCTCCCCAACAGGAAATGCAAGAGGATTCACCCAGCAGAGCTGCATATAGCTCCTCCCCTCTACGTCAGTCCCAGTCATTCGACCAAGAATCAACGAGAAAGGAGTAACCAAGGGTGAAGTGGTGACTGGAGTATAATTTAAAAGATATTTACCTGCCTTAAAACAGGGCGGGCCGTGGACTGATCACACAACAGAAGAAAGGAATTTATCAGGTAAGCATAAATTATGTTTTCTTCTGTTATGTGTGATCAGTCCACGGGTCATCATTACTTCTGGGATACCAATACCAAAGCAAAAGTACACGGATGACGGGAGGGATAGGCAGGCTCATTATACAGAAGGAACCACTGCCTGAAGAACCTTTCTCCCAAAAATAGCCTCCGAAGAAGCAAAAGTGTCAAATTTGGAAAATTTGGAAAAAGTATGAAGCGAAGACCAAGTTGCAGCCTTGCAAATCTGTTCAACAGAGGCCTCATTCTTAAAGGCCCAAGTGGAAGCCACAGCTCTAGTGGAGTGAGCTGTAATTCTTTCAGGAGGCTGCTGTCCAGCAGTCTCATAGGCTAAACGTATTATGCTACGAAGCCAAAAGGAGAGAGAGGTAGCAGAAGCTTTTTGACCTCTCCTCTGTCCAGAATAAACGACAAACAGGGAAGAAGTTTGGCGAAAATCTTTAGTTGCCTGCAAGTAGAACTTGAGGGCACGAACTACATCCAGATTGTGTAGAAGACGTTCCTTCTTTGAAGAAGGATTTGGACACAAGGATGGAACAACAATCTCTTGATTGATATTCCTGTTAGTGACTACCTTAGGTAATAACCCAGGTTTAGTACGCAGAACTACCTTGTCTGAGTGAAAAATCAGATAAGGAGAATCACAATGTAAGGCTGATAACTCAGAGACTCTTCGAGCCGAGGAAATAGCCATTAAAAACAGAACTTTCCAAGATAACAATTTTATATCAATGGAATGAAGGGGTTCAAACGGAACACCCTGTAAAACGTTAAGAACTAAGTTTAAACTCCATGGCGGAGTAACAGATTTAAACACAGGCTTGATTCTAGCTAAAGCCTGACAAAAGGCCTGGACGTCTGGATTTTCTGACAGACGCCTGTGTAACAAGATGGACAGAGCTGAAATCTGTCCCTTTAATGAACTAGCTGATAAACCCTTTTCTAAACCTTCTTGTAGAAAGGACAATATCCTAGCGATCCTAACCTTACTCCAGGAGTAACCTTTGGATTCGCACCAGTATAGGTATTTACGCCATATTTTATGGTAAATCCTTCTGGTAACAGGCTTCCTAGCCTGTATCAGGGTATCAATAACCGACTCAGAAAAACCACGTTTTGATAAAATCAAGCGTTCAATTTCCAAGCAGTCAGCTTCAGAGAAGTTAGATTTTGATGTTTGAATGGACCCTGTATCAGAAGGTCCTGTCTTAGAGGTAGAGACCAAGGCGGACAGGATGACATGTCCACTAGATCTGCATACCAAGTCCTGCGTGGCCATGCAGGCGCTATTAGAATCACTGATGCTCTCTCCTGTTTGATTTTGGCAATCAATCGAGGAAGCAGCGGGAAGGGTGGAAACACATAAGCCATCCCGAAGTTCCAAGGTGCTGTCAAAGCATCTATCAGAACCGCTCCCGGATCCCTGGATCTGGACCCGTAGTGAGGAAGTTTGGCGTTCTGGCGAGACGCCATGAGATCTATCTCTGGTTTGCCCCAACGTCGAAGTATTTGGGCAAAGACCTCCGGATGAAGTTCCCACTCCCCCGGATGAAAAGTCTGGCGACTCAAGAAATCCGCCTCCCAGTTCTCCACTCCCGGGATGTGGATTGCTGACAGGTGGCAAGAGTGAGACTCTGCCCAGCGAATTATCTTTGATACTTCCATCATTGCTAGGGAGCTTCTTGTCCCTCCCTGATGGTTGATGTAAGCTACAGTCGTGATGTTGTCCGACTGAAACCTGATGAACCCCCGAGTTGTTAATTGGGGCCAAGCCAGAAGGGCATTGAGAACTGCTCTCAATTCCAGGATGTTTATTGGAAGGAGACTCTCCTCCTGATTCCATAGTCCCTGAGCCTTCAGAGAATTCCAGACAGCGCCCCAACCTAGTAGGCTGGCGTCTGTTGTTACAATTGTCCAGTCTGGCCTGCTGAATGGCATCCCCCTGGACAGGTGTGGCCGATAAAGCCACCATAGAAGAGAATTTCTGGTCTCTTGATTCAGATTCAGAGTAGGGGACAAATCTGAGTAATCCCCATTCCACTGACTTAGCATGCACAATTGCAGCGGTCTGAGGTGTAGGCGTGCAAAAGGTACTATGTCCATTGCCGCTACCATTAAGCCGATCACCTCCATGCATTGAGCTACTGACGGGTGTTGAATGGAATGAAGGACACGGCATGCATTTTGAAGCTTTGTTAACCTGTCTTCTGTCAGGTAAATCTTCATTTCTACAGAATCTATAAGAGTCCCCAAGAATGGAACCCTTGTGAGAGGAAAAAGAGAACTCTTCTTTTCGTTCACTTTCCATCCATGCGACCTTAGAAATGCCAGAACTAACTCTGTATGAGACTTGGCAGTTTGAAAGCTTGAAGCTTGTATTAGAATGTCGTCTAGGTACGGAGCTACCGAAATCCCTCGCGGTCTTAGTACCGCCAGAAGGGCACCCAGAACCTTTGTGAAGATTCTTGGAGCCGTAGCCAATCCGAATGGAAGAGCTACAAACTGGTAGTGCCTGTCTAAGAAGGCAAACCTTAGATACCGGTGATGATCTTTGTGAATCGGTATGTGAAGGTAAGCATCTTTTAAATCCACTGTGGTCATGTACTGACCCTTTTGGATCATGGGTAAGATTGTCCGAATAGTTTCCATTTTGAACGATGGAACTCTTAGGAATTTGTTTAGAATCTTTAAATCTAAGATTGGCCTGAAAGTTCCCTCTTTTTTGGGAACCACAAACAGGTTTGAGTAGAACCCTTGTCCTTGTTTCGACCGCGGAACCGGATGGATCACTCCCATTAATAACAGATCTTGTACACAGCGTAGAAACGCTTCTTTCTTTATCTGGTTTGTTGACAATCTTGACAGATGAAATCTCCCTCTTGGGGGAGATAATTTGAAGTCTAGAAGGTATCCCTGAGATATGATCTCTAGCGCCCAGGGATCCTGAACATCTCTTGCCCAGGCCTGGGCGAAGAGAGAAAGTCTGCCCCCCACTAGATCCGGTCCCGGATCGGGGGCTCTCGGTTCATGCTGTCTTTGGGGCAGCAGCAGGTTTCCTGGCCTGCTTGCTCTTGTTCCAGGACTGGTTAGGCTTCCAGCCTTGCCTGTAACGAGCAACAGCTCCCTCCTGTTTTGGTGCAGTGGAGGTTGATGCTGCTCCTGTTTTGAAATTCCGAAAGGGACGAAAATTAGACTGTCTAGCCTTAGCTTTGGCTTTGTCTTGAGGTAGGGCGTGGCCCTTACCTCCTGTAATGTCAGCGATAATTTCTTTCAAACCGGGCCCAAATAAAGACTGCCCCTTGAAAGGTATATTAAGTAATTTGGACTTAGAAGTAACATCAGCTGACCAGGATTTTAGCCACAGCGCCCTACGTGCCTGTATGGCGAATCCTGAGTTCTTAGCCGTAAGTTTGGTTAAATGTACTACGGCCTCCGAAATGAATGAATTAGCTAGTTTAAGGACTCTAAGCCTGTCCGTAATGTCGTCTAGCGTAGATGAACTAAGGTTCTCTTCCAGAGACTCAATCCAAAATGCTGCCGCAGCCGTAATCGGCGCGATACATGCAAGGGGTTGCAATATAAAACCTTGTTGAACAAACATTTTCTTAAGGTAACCCTCTAATTTTTTATCCATTGGATCTGAAAAAGCACAGCTATCCTCCACCGGGATAGTGGTACGCTTAGCTAAAGTAGAAACTGCTCCCTCCACCTTAGGGACCGTTTGCCATAAGTCCCGAGTGGTGGTGTCTATTGGAAACATCTTTCTAAATATTGGAGGGGGTGAGAACGGCACACCGGGTCTATCCCACTCCTTAGTAACAATTTCAGTTAGTCTCTTAGGTATAGGAAAAACGTCAGTACTCGCCGGTACCGCAAAGTATTTATCCAACCTACACAGTTTCTCTGGTATTGCAACGGTGTTGCAATCATTGAGAGCTGCTAAGACCTCCCCTAGTAATACACGGAGGTTCTCCAATTTAAATTTAAAATTTGAAATATCTGAATCCAATCTGTTTGGATCAGAACCGTCACCTACAGAATGAAGCTCTCCGTCCTCATGCTCTGCAAGCTGTGACGCAGTATCAGACATGGCCCTAGTATTGTCAGCGCACTCTGTTCTCACCCCAGAGTGATCACGCTTGCCTCTTAGTTCTGGTAATTTAGACAAAACTTCAGTCATAACAGTAGCCATATCTTGTAATGTTATCTGTAATGGCCGCCCAGATGTATTAGGCGCCATAATATCACGCACCTCCCGGGCGGGAGATGCAGGTACTGCCGCGTGAGGCGAGTTAGTCGGCATAACTCTCCCCTCGCTGTTTGGTGAAATTTGTTCAAATTGTACAGATTGACTTTTATTTAAAGTAGCATCAATACAGTTAGTACATAAATTTCTATTGGGCTCCACCTTGGCATTGGAACAAATGACACAGATATCTTCCTCTGAGTCAGACATGTTTAACACACTAGCAATAAACTTGCAACTTGGTTATAATCTTTTTTAGCAAAAACGTACTGTGCCTCAAAGAGGTACTAAACGATTAAATGACAGTTGAAACAATGAACTGAAAAAACAGTTATAGCATCAAACTTTAAAACAACACAACTTTTAGCAAAGGTTTGTTCCCATTAGTAAAATAACAATAATTAAATTTGACATAAAAATTATAGAGCAACGTTTTTATTCACAGTCAATATAAAATTCTCACAGCTCTGCTGAGAGAATCTACCTCCCTCCAAAGAAGTTTGAAGACCCCTGAGATCTGTCAGAGATGAACCGGATCATGCAGGAAATATAAGAGTAACTGACTGGAATTTTTTGATGCGTAGCAAAGAGCGCCAAAAACGGCCCCTCCCCCTCATACACAGCAGTGAAGAGAAACGAAACTGTCACAATTAAAACCAAACAACTGCCAAGTGGAAAATAATGCCCAAATATTTATTCACTCAGTACCTCAGAAATGTAAACGATTCTACATTCCAGCAAAAACGTTTAACATGATAAATACTTATTAAAAGGATTAGTGACTTTTAACAGAGTAGTTCCGGTGAAATACCATCCCCAGAATACTGAAGTGTATACATACATGTCATTATAACGGTATGGCAGGATTTTCTCATCAATTCCATTCAGAAAATAAAAACTGCTACATACCTCAATGCAGATTCATCTGCCCGCTGTCCCCTGATCTGAAGATTTTACCTCCCTCAGATGGCCGAGAACAGCAATATGATCTTAACTACTCCGGTTAAAATCATAGTAAAAAACTCTGGTAGATTCTTCCTCAAACTCTGCCAGAGAAGTAATAACACGCTCCGGTGCTATTGTAAAATAACAAACTTTTGATTGAAGTCATAAAAACTAAGTATAATCACCATAGTCCTCTCACACATCCTATCTAGTCGTTGGGTGCAAGAGAATGACTGGGACTGACGTAGAGGGGAGGAGCTATATGCAGCTCTGCTGGGTGAATCCTCTTGCATTTCCTGTTGGGGAGGAGTTATATCCCAGAAGTAATGATGACCCGTGGACTGATCACACATAACAGAAGAAAAAAGAATTAGCCATTCTTAAGTTCTTCATTTTTTCCTGGATCAATTCAAGGGGGTACTCCACCTCAATTAATTCATTTAAGGAGTCACACCAGTAGGTAGCTGCTCTCTCGCAATCGCAGCAACAGCTGCTGCCGGTTGAAATAAATATCCCTGATGCTGAAACATCTTTCTTAACAGAGTTTTTTACCTTCCTATCAATAGGCTCTTTAAACGACAAACTATCCTCAAGCGGGATAGTAGTGCGTTCAGCAAGCATGGATATAGCGTCATCCACCCTAGAGACAGTACCCCACAGCTCCAGTTGAGAGTCTGGGACCGGGAATAACCTCTTAAAAGAAGCGGAAAAGGATGTACCAATCCTTTCCCATTCGTTCTTAAGAATGTTCGCCATCTTTACGGCAACCGGGAAGGTCAATGGTACCACCCTGTCCTCGTAGACATTATCTTATTTAGGAATCAAAGGTTCCTCTGGCAATTTGGGCTCTGGAACCTCTAAGGTAGCCAAAACTTCCTTTAGCAGAAAGCGTAAATGTTCAGTCCTAAATCTAAAGTCTGGTTCCTCCGCAGCCGGAGGCTTAGAGGCAGCAGATTCCGACCCAGACAGAGCATCCACTGAAGAATCAGAGGCGTCTTCATCGGCAGATAACCTAGAATATGATAATTCCAATAAACTAGTAGATGACCCCTGGGAAGGATAGCAATATTTAACCTTTCACTTGCGCTTAGCAGGGGGTGAGGTAAAGCACTGAAGGCTGCAGACACTGCCGTTTGTAACTTTTCAGTAAAGTCTGGCGGTAAAAGGGCCCCTCCATCCCTGGAGGATTATGAGTGCTAAGGGAGGCTGCATGTGGAATAGGAGATAAATGTAGGGTACACACCACGGGACTGAGACCCATCAGAGGTGGATGGCTCAGTGGTACTAAACATGTTAGTCTTTTTTGAAATAATAACTTTGGTCGAGGCATGTGGAACATAATTGAGCAGGCGAATATACCGTGACTGCCTCACAATATAAACAGGTATTAGACTTGGGTAAAGAGGGAGTACCCTCTAACGCCTCAGAGTCCTCCATAGCAAGGTCTCATAAAGCGGACTATGTAATAATAATCAAAAAGGCACCTTTAAACCCCCAGTGGCTGGGGCACTCACCACCTCCTATGACCCAGGCTAAACAGAGAAACCGCGTCTTCTCCAGTAAACAGCACGGTCAGGAAGAAGGAATCAAAGTGACCACACCTGGTCACAAGGTGCACCATACAGGACCGCCTCTGCTATAGCAAAAAGCGTGCCAAGTCTAAAAGACTGCGCAGCTTATCCAAAAACAAAAGTAAAAACCTGTATGTTCCAACATACTGCCTGTGCACATGTCACAGCATAACCATAATAAAATCAATTAAGTGATAAATTCCCCCTGTTTAATAATCCCCCTGAGGAGATATTAAATTAAACTATCTTACCGGAATCTACACTGTGAAACAGGAACACAGACTCTCAAGTTGCATCGCTCCTGACGTGGACTTGAATGATGGAAGCAGGCAGTGAAACTCGTCAACACTGATTGCTTAGGAGCTGTTAATACAAGTCTGGATGGGTTTGCAGAAAGACTCTTCCTGCATCTCCAGACCCTAACATTCATCAATGCTCTCACTGAGAGGCTGACAAGACTACTTAAAACTCTGGTCCCATTTCGAAGAGTACTACCCTCCATAAGGAACCTCTCTGTATCTTCTGACACTTCTCTGTCAACCTCCTGTGATGAAAGGCAAATAATAACTGGGGGATGAGAGAAGTGGGGGAGGTATTTAAGCCTTTGGCTGGGGTGTCTTTACTTCCTCCTGGTAGCCAGGTTCTGTATTTCCCACAAGTAAGGAATGAAGCCATGGACTCCTCATATAAAGAAGGAAAAACCTTAACTTGAGTTTTCACGTGCGCCATCAGGTATTTCCCCCATAAAAATCAATGGAGACAAAAAAGTTAAAAGAAAAAATAACGCACAACCATAAAATCATAGCCTAATAACCCCTAAACTTCCACCCCCACAACACAAATTATCACAGTAAACTATTAACCCCTAAACCACCACCCCCTGCAATGCAAATTATCTAAATTAATTATTAACCCCTAAATGACCTTCCCTCCACATCGCAAACTAAAACTATTAACCGCTAAGCTGCCATCCCCCTCAACGCAAAATAATAAACTAACACCTAAACCCCCTAACTTAACACAAATTAAAATACCCCTAAATTTACCAAAAAAATCCTAACTACCTTTAAAAAAGAACAAAAAAAACTGTAAAATGAATTAAAAAACTAATCTTACCTTTAAAAAAAAAAAAGAAAAAAAAATTACATTACAGAAAATAAAACGAACATTACAAAAAATAAAAAAAGTCTAGATTGCAGAAAATAAAAAAAGTAAATTTATGCTTACCTGATAAATTAATTTCTTCTACGATATGACGAGTCCAAGGATTTCATCCTTACTTGTGGGATATTAACCTCCTGCTAACAGGAAGTGGCAAAGAGCACCACAGCAGAGCTGTATATATAGCTCCTCCCTTCCCTCCAGCCCCAGTCATTCGACCGAAGGTTGAGGAAGAGAAAGGAAAAGCTAAAGGTGCAGAGGTGACTGAAGTTATAAAAAATAAAATATAATCTGTCTGAAAAATGACAGGGAGGGCCGTGGACTCGTCGTATCGTAGAAGAAATTAATTTATCAGGTAAGCATAAATTTACTTTTCTTCTACAAGATACGATGAGTCCACGGATTTCATCCTTACTTGTGGGATACATTACCAAAGCTACAGGACACGGATGAAACGGGAGGGACAAGACAGAGACCAACGGAAGGCACCACTGCTTGAAGAACCTTTCTCCCAAAAACAGCCTCAGAAGAAGCAAAAGTATCAAATTTGGAAAAAGTACGAAGAGACGACCAAGTCGCAGCCTTGCAAATCTGTTCAACAGAAGCATCGTTTTTAAAAGCCCATGTGGAAGCCACAGCCCTAGTAGAATGAGCCGTAATTCTTTCAGGAGGCTGCTGTCCAGCAGTCTCATATGTCAGGCTGATGATACTCCTCAGCCAAAATGAAAGAGAGGTAGCCATAGCTTTCTGACCCCTACACTTTCCAGAATAAACAATGAATAATGAAGATGATTGACGGAAATCCTTAGTCGCCTGTAAGTAACACTTCAAGGCATGGACCACGTGCAGGTTATGTAACAGACGCTCCTTCTTAGAAGAAGAAGGATTAGGACACAAGGAATGAACAACAATTTCCTGATTAATATTCTTATTTGAAACAACCTTAAGACGGAATCCAGGTTTGGAACGCAAAACCACCTTATCAGAATTAAATATAAGATAAGGCGAATCACATTGTAACGCTGAAAGCTCAGAAACTGTACGAGCAGAAGAAATAGCAACCAAAAACAAAACAAACGGAACCCCTTGAAGAACTCTAAGAAGTAAATTCAAACTCCAGGGAGGAGTAATTGGTCTAAATACAGGCTTAATTCTGGTTAGAGCCTGACAAAAAGACTGAACATCCGGCAAATCTGCCAAACGTTTGTGAAGCAAAATTGACAAAGCAGAAATCTGTCCCTTTAAGGAACTCGCTGATAACCCTTTCTCCAATCCTTCTTGGAGAAAAGACAGAATCCTGGGAATCCTAACTTTACTCCATGAGTAGCCCTTGGATTCACACCAAAAAAGATATTTATGCCATATCTTATGATAGCTCTTTCTAGTGACAGGCTTACATGCCTGTATCAAAGTATCAATGACCGAATCTGAGAATCCCCGCTTAGATAAAATCAAGTGTTCAATCTCCAAGCAGTCAGCTGCAGAGAATTTAGATTTGGATGTTGGAAAGGTCCTTGAATGAGAAGGTCCTGTCTTAAAGGAAGTTTCCACGGTGGCAGAGAGGACATGTCCACTAGATCCACATACCAAGTCCTGCGTGGCCACGCAGGCGAGATCAGGATTACCGAAGCTCTCTCCTGTTTGATCCGAGCAATCATGTGTGGAAGGAGAGGAAATGGTGGAAAAACATAAGCTAGGCTGAACGACCAAGGCATCTATCAGTTCGGCCTGAGGATCCCACGACCTGATTCCGTATCTTAAACTTGGCATTCTGTCGAGATGCCATCAGATCCAATTCCGGTCTGCCCCATTGGAGAATCAGTGAGGCAAACACCTCCGGGTGGAGTTCCCACTCCCCCGGATGAAAAGTCTGTCGACTTAGAAAATCCGCCTCCCAGTTCTCTACTCCTGGGATGTAGATTGCTGACAAATAACAAGAGTGGGCCTCCGCCCATTGAATTATCTTAGATACTTCTATCAATCGCTAAAGAACTCCTCGTTCCCCCCTGATGATTGATATAAGCCACAGTCGTGATATTATTCAACTGAAATCTGATTAATTTGGCCGAAGCCAACTGAGGCCATGCCTGAAGCGCATTGAATATTGCTCTCAATTCCAGAATATTGATTGGAAGTAGAGACTCCACCTGAGTCCATACACCCTGAGCCTTCAGGGAATTCCAGACTGCACCCCAGCCCAGGAGGCTGGCGTCCGTTGTCACTATCACCCACGAGGGTCTGCAGAAACACGTCCCCTAGGACAGATGATCCAGCGACAACCACCAGAAGAAGAGAGTCTCTGATCTCTTGATCCAGATTTATCTGAGGAGATAAATTTGCATAGTCTCCATTCCACTATCCGAGTATGCACAGCTGCAGTGGTCTGAGATGAAAGCGAGCAAATGGAATGATGTCCATTGCCGCTACCATTAATCCAATTACCTCCATACACTGAGCCACTAATGGCCGAGGAATGGACTAAAGGGCTCGGCAAGTATTTAGAATTTTTGATTTTCTGATCTCCGTCAGAAATATTTTCATGTCTATAGAGTCTATCAGAGTTCCCAAGAAGGGAACCCTTGCCTGTGGAACTAGTGAACTCTTTTCTAGGTTTACCATCCAACCGCGAGTTCTCAGAAAGGACAACACTGTGTCTGTATGAGATTTTGTAAGATGATAAGTCGACGCCTGAATCAAAATATCGTCCAGATAAGGCGCCACTGCTATGCCCCACGGTCTGAGAACCGCCAGAAGGGACCCTAGAACCTTTGTGAAGATCCTGGGTGCTGTGGCCAACCCAAAGGGAAGAGCCACGAACTGAAAATGTTTGTCCAGGAAGGCAAACCTTAGGAACTGATGATGATCCTTGTGAATAGGGATATGAAGGTATGCATCCTTCAAGTCCATGGTAGTCATATATTGACCCTCCTGGATCATTGGTAAAATTGTTCGGATAGTCTCCATCTTGAACGATGGGACTCTGAGAAACTTGTTTAGATCTAAAATGGGTCTGAAAAGTTCCCTCTTTTTTGGGAACCACGAAAAGATTTGAGTAAAACCCCTGTCCCTGTTCCAGTCTTGGAACGGGACAAATTACTCCCATAGTAGAGAGAGGTCTTTTACACAACGTAAGAATGCCTCTCTTTTTATCTGGTCTACAGATAATCGTGAAAGAAAATCCTTGAATTCCAGTTGATACCCGTGGGTGATGATTTCCAATGCCCAGGGGTCCTGAACATCTCTTGCCCAGGCCTGGGCAAAGAAAGAAAGTCTGCCCCCTACTAGATCCGGTCCCGGATCGGGGGCCGCCCCTTCATGCTGTCTTTGTAGCAGCAGCAGGCTTCTTGGGTTGTTTACCTTTGTTCCAAGCCTGGTTGGGTCTCCAGACGGACTTGGACTGAGCAAAATTCCCTTCCTGCTTTGTGGAGGAAGAGAAAATTATTTTGTTTACCCCTCATCTTAACAGACTTATCCTGAGGTAGGGCGTGACCTTTACCTCCAGTAATGTCAGAAATGATTTCCTTCAACTCAGGCCCGAATAGGGTCTTACCCTTGAAAGGAATAGCTAAGAGCTTAGATTTTGATGACACATCAGCAGACCATGATTTTAGCCATAACGCTCTACGCACTAAAATGGTAAATCCTGCATTTTTCGCCGCCAATTTAGCAATTTAAAAGGCGGTATCTGTAATAAAAGAAATTAGCTAGCTTGAGAGCCTTAATTCTATCCAAAATGTCCTCTAAAGGTCTCAACCTTCAGAGACTCTTCTAGGGCATCAAATCAAAAAGCTCCTGCAATAGTAACTGGAACAATACAAGCTGTAGGTTGAAAAAGAAAACCCTGATGAATAAATAATTTCTTTAGAAGACCCTCTAACTTCTTATCCATAGCGTCTTTGAAATCACAACTGTCTTCAATAGGTATAGTTGTACGCTTAGCCAGGGTAGAAATAGTTCCCTCCACCTTAGGGACCGACTGCCAAGAGTCCCGAATGGTGTCTGATATGGGATACATTTTCTTGAAATTAGGAGGAGGAGAGAACGGTATACCCGGTCTGTCCCATTCCTTTTTTATAATTTCCGAAATTCTTTTAGGAACCGGAAAAACATCAGTGTAAGTAGGTACCTCTAGATATTTGTCCATTTTAGACAATTTCTCTGGTGGTATCACAATAGGGTCACAATCATCCAGAGTCGCTAAAACCTCCCGCAGTAACAGGCGGAGGTGTTCAAGCTTAAATTTAAAGGACATGACGTCCGAATCTGTCTGAGGTAACATATTACCTGAGTCTGAAAGTTCTCCCTCAGACAACAATTCCCTGACCTCCAACTCAGAGCCCTGTGAGGGTACATCGGAAATAGCCAATAAAGCAACAGAGGATTCAGTATTCACATTAATACCTGACCTACTGCATTTACCCTGTAACACTGGTAACTTAGATAATACCTCTGTAAGGGTAGTTGACATAACTGCAGCCATATTCTGCAGAGTAAAAGAATTAGACGCCCTTGAGGTACTTGGCGTCACTTGTGTGGGTGTTAAAGGTTGTGACACTTGGGGAGAATTAGATGCTCTTCAGACTGAGAATTTTTCCTAAACTGCCTAAAACGTTAAATAACGCTACACAATTAAATATAATGATTCAATTGGCTCAAAAATTATTGCACCCTATAAGCAAAGAGTGAATTTACCCTCTAAGAGACATTTTCTAGCAAAAAATATATCTTAAGAGAAAAAATGCCCCCTGCACCTCGCCACAGCTCTGCTGAGGCACCTACTTGCCCCCAGGGTACTGCAAAATGACTTGACAACGATCCGGTGAACAGAACACAAGTTTAGGCCCCACCAGAGCTAATGCCTGCTGCCTTCTTAGTCAGAGTAAACTGCGCGTCTGAGCGCGCTAAATAGGCCCCGCCCATCATGGACGTCGTACTCACAGTCTGTATATCCGCATGGGAAGCGGTTTGAAAATTAAGCCATGTGGTCCAGTTAAACACCATTAATAACACTGCAGCCATACTGACTCTTTTGGAATAAAATATAAAAACGTCAAGCTGCCTCTCCCAGTGTCCCATTGAATATTGCTCTCAGCCCAATACAATGTCAAGTTTATTAACTGCCCAGTACTTCAGTGGTTTGTCTGAACAAGGTACAGTGATCTCTCCTACAATAATACAAATAACAGCAATTTGTATTGGCAGAAAAGAAGTGATCAATTTTTTGTTAAGTCTCCACTCCAGCTTAAAATGAAATGGGAAAGTGAAATGGGAAAAAAACGCCACAAGATGGCTTATGGGTAGGAAGTGAAGGTATCGGTTTAACTTTCAGAGAATTTTCACAAGTACTCATGCAAATACTTGGTATTGGCACCGATACCGATACTATTGTCGGTGCAACCCTACCCACAACAATAAAAATAAAACTAACTAAAAAAAACTAAAATTACCAATTGCCCTGAAAGGGTGATGGTGCTCCTCCTCTTTAGAGCAGTAATAGGGACCTCCTCTTCATGCGGTTCCCAGCTGCACGCTGAATAGTGAATGTGAGGTACCCCTTTTATATTGGGTACCTTTTCATTCCTATTGGTTGATTTGGATCTTCTAATACAAATCAGCCAGAAGGATAAAAAGGAAAAAACATAAATTATGCTTACCTGATAATTTTATTTCCATCGTGGGGAGGAGAGTCCACCGCTTCATTCAATTATTATTGGGAATTAAGAACCTGTCCACCAGGAGGAGGCAAAGACACCCCAGCCAAAGGCTTAAATACCTCCTCCCACTCCCCTCATCCACCAATCATTCTGCCAAAGGAACAAGGAACAGTAGGAGAAATATCAGGGTATAAATAGTGCCAGAAGAATAGATTAAATTTAGGGTCCCTCCTCTCCACAATGTAAATAAAATTATCAGGTAAGCATAATTTATGTTTTCCATCTAAAGGGGAGGAGAGTCCACAGCTTCATTCAATTACTATAGGGAACATATACCCAAGCTCTACAGGACATTGAATGAAAAAACGGGAGGATGAAAAAGGCAGCCCATTAATCTGCGGGCACCACGGCCTGTAAAACCTCTCCCCCAAAAACAGCTTCCGCAGAAGAAAAAATGTCAAATTTGTAAAACTTTGTTAAAGTATGCAAGGAGGACCAGGTAGCCACCTTACAAATCTGCTCCATAGAGGCCTCATTCTTGAAGGCCAAAGATAAAGCCACTACTCTCTAGTGGAATGAGCCGTGATCCTCAGAGGAGGCTTATGTCCCGCTGTCTCATAGGCCAAGCGGATCAGGCTCCTCAGCCAAAAACACAAAGTAGTGGCAGAAGCCCTCTGACCCCTGCGCTTCCCTGAATACACAACAAAAAGATATTTAGATTGTCTGAAATCCTTTGTAGCCTGAAGATAGAATTTCAAGGCATGAACCACATCCAGATTATGAAATAACCTCTCCTTAGGAGAAAAGGGGTTAGGACACAAAGACGGAACAACTATTTCCTGATTGACGTTACGATTAGACACCACCTTGGGGAGAAACCCCAAGCCTGTGCGAAGAACAGCCTTATCTGCATGAAACACCAGATAAGGAGGATCATGTTGCAAGGCTGCCAGCTCAGAGACTCTGTGTGCCGATGCAATAGCCAACAGGAAGAGAATCTTCCAGGACAGAATTTTTATGTCAAGAGAATGCATAAGTTCAAATAGAACCTTCTGCAAGACCTTAAAGGGACAGTATACACTCATTTTCATATAACTGCATGTAATAGACACTACTATAAAGAATAAGATGCACAGATACTGATATAAAAGGACACAGCTTTCAGTTTGCTCAATTGTTTTATGACGGAAAAATTCCATCATATGTCCTTAAGAGGTTTAAAACTTACTTTGAAGCTCTCAGTTTAGCTTTGTTGAAAAGGTAGCTGGAAAGCCCACTGCAAGTGGGAAATAAGACACTCCCCCCTCCCCCTTCTTTTGTATATGAAAAGACCCTTTACACAAGCAGGAACAAGCTGGAGAAGGTAGCTGACAGTATTCACATAAAACTTTGGGGCTTGGTTAGGAGTCTGAAAATCAGAGCAATGTTATTAAAAAATAAGCAAAACTACAAAACTATAAGTTGAAAAAAAAAAAAAAACTTTATGGGCTATATAAATAGATCTACAAAACATTTATGCAAAGAAAAAATTAGTGTATAATGTCCCTTTAAGGACCAAGTTTAAGCTTCAAGGTGGAGCAGACTGCCTAAAGACAGGCCTGATTCAAGACAGGGCCTGAACAAAAGAATGAATTTCAGGGAGATCAGCAAGTCTCCAATGCAACAGAACAGATAAAACCAAAATCTGACCCTTTAGGGAACTAGCGGCTAGACCCTTCTCCAAACCCTCTTGGAAAAAAGACAAAAAGTCCTGGGTACCCTCACTTTATGCCAATGGTATCCATGTCTCTCACACCAGGACAAGTAAGCTCTCCACACCTTATGGTAGATGCGTCGAGTAACTGGCTTCCTTGCCTGAACCAGAGTGTCAATCACACTTTCAGAAAAACCTCTCTTGGCTAAGACTAGGCGTTCAATCTCTACACAGTCAGCCTCAGAGAATCGAGATTCTGATGTAGAAAGGGACCCTGTTCCAACAGATCCCTACGACAGGGTAACCTCCACGGCGGAGAGGATGACATCCCCACCAGATCCACAAACCACGTCCTCCTCGGCCACGAAGGAGCAATCAGAATGGACGACGCTCTCTCCTGCTTTATAGGAGCCACTACACGAGGAAGAAGAGGTAACGGAGGAAATGTGTACACGAGGCCGAAATCTCAGGGCACTGCTAATGCGTCTATCAGTTCCGCCTGAGGGTCTCTTGATCTCAATCCGTATCGGGGAAGCTTGCAATTCAACCTTGACATCATGAGATCGATCTCCGGCGTCCCCCATCTGTGACAGATCTTCGCAAACACCTTGGGGTGAAGAGACCATTCCTCCGGATGAAAGGTTTGCCTGCTGAGAAAATCCTCCTCCCAGTTGTCCACACCCAGGATGTGGATTGCTGAGAGCGAACAGCTGTGGGATTCCGCCAACTCCAGAATCCGAGACACCTCCCTCATCTTGGGGGAGCTCCTCGTACCCCCCTGGTGGTTGATGTAAGCCACTGAGGTAATGTTGTCCATCTGGAACCTGATGAATTTGATTTCCCCCAAATGGGGCCACGCCTTCAGAGTATTGTAGATTGCTCGTAGCTCCAGAATTTTTATTGGAAGAAGAGCCTCCAGCCGAGACCATTTTCCCTGTGCCATCCTGGCACGGCAAACAGCTCCCCATCCCGCCAGACTTGCGTCCGTGGTCACAATCTCCCAAGACAGTCTCAGGAAGGATGGCCCCATGGACAGATGATCCGGGCGGATCCACCAGGAGAGGGAGGTCCAAGTCCACGCATCTATGGATATCAGCTGTGACAGATCGGTATGATCGCAGTTCCATTGTCTCAACATGCACAATTGAAGAGGTCTGAGATGAAACCTGGCAAATGGAATGATGTGCATGCTGGAAACCATGAGCCCTATCACCTCCATGCACTGTGCCATGGAGGGCCTCGCTACAGATTGAAGGGCCTGACAGGAAGACGCCATCTTCAAGCATCATTTGTCTGTTTGAAAAATCATCATGGCCACTGAATCTATGATCGTGCCCAAAAACTCCAACCTGGTGCTGGAAACCAGTGAACTCTTCTCGGTAGGGTTGCACCAATACCGATACTAGTACCGGTATCGGTGCAGATACCAAGTATTTGTATGAGTAATTGTACTCGTGCAAATGCACCGATACCTCCATTTTCTACCCATATGCTATCTTGTGGCGTTTTTTTCAAACTACATGTTCCCATTTCATTTAAAGCTGGAATGGAGACTTAGCTAAAACTTGTTCACTTCTGTTCTGCCAATACAAATTGCTGTTATTTGTATTATTGTACATCAGAGCAGTGCTCCAAAAGCTACTACAATACAGCTGAAAGCCTACATGGGAGAGATCACTGTACCTCATTCAGACAAACCCCTGAAGTACTGGGCAGTTAATAATCTGAGATTTAATGGCCCAAAAATATCTTTCTGCCCCATGCAGTAGTGTGAACAGTAAAAGACTGTTCATCTTAGCGTCAACCGTCCTTACTGATAGCAGAAACAGACTTATAGCTGAACATGCAGAGATGCTTCTGTTCCTTAATTGGAACTTGCCACTAACTTTTGAAACATTATTCTAATTGCTAGATTGCCTGTTATACTGCTAGTTCTCATCTTGCACAATTATGTTCAAAACATACTGTGCTCTGAGGAACATCCTTAGTCAGGGCTGGGCTGGGAATAAAAAGCAGCCCTGGAAAAATACGAAGACCAGCTCTATTTTCTGTTGAGTCAGTAGAATGCAAATGCCCCATTTTTCTCCAAGGGGATTACTGGGATACTCCTTCCCCAATATTATTTTCAGAATTAAATTATATTTATTATTTATTATTATATTACTTTGTCAGATTGGTGAGTTATTGCATCCAGTAATCACCCCTTTAAATTGTAGCTTTCCAGCCCCAGCTGCGGCAGCTGTTATTTATTGTTGTTATTATTAATATATGTTATTGTAAATTTTTTATTTATAAACATGTTCTGTGAACTTTGTGACAACAAGCACATAAAACTGTTTTATTATTTCAAAATGTCTTTTGAGATACAGTTCGCAATTATAAAAAAGTGATCTTAAATCATTAGTCTGTATCATTAGTCTGTATTGTGCTTGGTAAACGGTCATGACATAAATAAAAGTATCGGAACGGACAGAAACTTGTTTAAACATTTGAGTTCTAGAATCGGGCAGAACGTGCCCTCCTCAAATTTCAGTAGTACCCTAGATCCCTTTCTGCATTGGGTACTGGTACCATAACACCTAGAGCGGAGAGATCCCTCACACACCCCAGAAAGGCCTCTCTTTTTCCCGGCCTTGATGACAGGTTTGACAGGAGGAATCTGCTCCTTGGTGGAGAGGACTTGAACCCTATCCTGTAACCCTGGGCGACAACCTTCAGAACCCAAGGGTCCTGAACATCCTGCAACCAAGCGTCATAGAATAGAGACAATCTGCCCCCCACTCGGTCCGCAGACCAGTCGTGGCCGCCCCTTCATGCAGGCTTAGTCTTGGCGGTTTTCTTGTTCTGCTTGGACTTGTTCTAAGCTTAAGCAGGCTTCCAGGCATCCACCCTAGGGTTGGTCCACTTTCATAGCGGGCTGTTGACATTGCGCCTTATCCCCACAAAAGGGACGAAAAGTATAACCTTTAGGTTTGACCTTCTTATACTGGGGAAGGAAGGCTCCCTTGCCTCCCGTAACCGTGGATTTAATCGAGTCTAGGCCTGGACCAAACAGGATCTTATCCTGAAAAGGTAAGGAAAGGGCAGCAGCCTCATCTTAGAGGTCATGTCCGCAGACCATGATTTTAGCCACAGAGCCCTGCATGCTAAAACAGAAAAACCTGACACCTGAGCATTCAGGCAGATAATTTGCATGTTAGCATCACAAATGAAAGAATTGGCGACTTTTAGGGCCTTAATCTTCTCCGGTACCTACTAGAAAGAGGGTTCACCCTCAATCATATCAAATAAGGCATTGCACCAATATGACGCAGCTCCAGCAACCAAGGCGACTGCCGCCGCTGGTTGAAAAAGAGACCCTGTGTATTGGAACATCTTTCTTAACATGTTCTCCAACTTTTTATCCATGGGCTCCTTGAGCGAAGAACTATCCTTAAAGGAATTGTCGTGCTTTTAGCAAGCGTGGATATGGCCCCATCCACCATGGGAATGGTCCCCCACAACTCTAGCTGGGCCTCCAGAACGGGAAAAAGCTTCTTAAATTGAGAAGGAGAAAAGGAAGAACCTAATCACTCCCATTCATTCTTTATAATGTTCGCCATCTTGACAGGAACCAGGAAGGTCTGGGGCACCACCCTGTCCTTGTAAACCTCATCCAACTTAGGAATGGAAGGCTCTTCTGGAAGCTTCGGTTCCGGAACCTCCAAAGTAGCCAGTACTTGTTTTAGTAAGAAACGCAAGTTCTCCATCTTAAAACCAGGCTCCTCTGCTGCCGGAGGTATAGATGACACAGACTCTGACCCAGAAAGGACCCCTTCCGAAGCGTCAGAATGAGCCTCATAGTTGTACCACCCTATGGGGCGTCCGACAGCAACAAGTCCTGGGTCGGGCAACTCTGAAAAGCCCTTCGATTGCGCTTAGCAGAACGTGGTAAAGCATGGATCACCTTAGCGACTGCTGTTTCAAGCTGGTCCACGAAATCAGGCGGCCAAGCAATCTCCCCTGAAGGGGTAACAGTCGGAACCTGGGGCGCTGCATGTGGAATAGGGGATGCCATTAGGGAATGCACCTCACGGGACAGAGAACCCTCAGAGGTGGACAGCTCAGTAGTGCTAGACATTCCTTTATGCTTGGAAGTCGTAGCCTTAAAACACAGTTATGCAGGCTGGTCTACCAAGACCTCACAAAAAGCACAAGAAAAAGACTTAAGTAAAGAGGGAGTACTCTCTAAAGCGTCAGAATCCTCCATAGCTTTATAATAAAGATAAAACAGGCACCTTTATAACCACCAATGGCCGGGGCACTCACCACCTCCTATGACCCAGACAACAGAAACTGCTTCATCTCCTCCGTCGCAGATCAGACTGGAAGTGAAGAAGCTCCACCCGGACACAAGGATGTCTAAGCAGGGCCGCCCCTGCCAAAAAGGAAAAACACACCAAAAAAAGGCAGCGCAAAATCCCCGGAAGTGAACCTGTCAGTTCCACAAAATGCCAGAGCCGCGTCCGCGCGCATAACGCAGCAAACGCACAATAAACAGTATTATGTACATACCCCTGTTCAATAATCCCCTTACCAGGAATATTAACCCTTGATTCTATAAAGATGAAGGCGCCACACTGTGGCCCTGTCTTCTGTGTTATCATTATGTATAAAAAATTAAACGATCTTGGGGCGGAGCTTGGCCGCACAGGAATATGGCTGCATGAGGAAATAGCTCTGATGCCCTAAGTTTATCACACTATTTAAACCTAAATCCAGCTGTAGCAGACAGGGGAATGCCCCTGCGACCTCCTCCACAAAAATCACCGTGCTGAGGGACACACACAACAAGCTGCTCTTACGGCAGCGCAACTACTCAACAAGGCCTACATCTGTAAGGAGACCGGAATCGCATCACCCTAACAGGCACTCCGGCGGCTACCACAGAGACCACTAAGAGAGGCAGTGGCTAATCAGAGGGACCGTTGCGGATCACAACTCCGCTGTTGAGGGAGCTAAGCACCAGACCAGACTCCGGTCACCAGAGGAAAATACTGGCAGTGAGTACCTGCCCTTTGAGGGTATATATGAGCCCTGACACTGCAACTGTGATACCAACATCACACCTAGAACTGTGTGACTGCTGTGGTAGCATTTTAAACCGCCAAAGCCTGGCTAACTGCCCCTAATAACATCATATACTTAGATCTTTATTGCAATCCAGTGGTCTGCTCCATAAACACACTGAGCCTCCACTCATCCCTATACAGCAACCCCTAAATCTGAGCTTGCTATACAAGATTGTTTTCACCTCTCACTGCTCCACCTCGCTCCCTGAGGAAAATCCAGGGCCCACACAAACTGGGATGCCAAATAGACGAACGCCAAAACTAACTAAGGACTATAAATGATCTACCATGAATAACTACTTAAAACCTGCTGAACCAGCCTCAACACCCCCCCCCCCTGCGACTCACACCTCAAAGACAGAGACAGGAGACAGAATTACAAGCATGCAGGGGAAGTCTGGACACTACACAGCATGTCACCTCCAAAGATGACCTCAAATACTTCGCTTCCAAAGAAGATATAAGGGAAGCCATGCAAGAAGTGAAAGATTTATTTAGTGAATTCAAGAAAGATATCACTGCTCTAGAACACAGAGTCTCAAACATTGAAGAGAGGCAAGAAACCCATCAAGCGGAAATGCAGGTGCAGTCAGAAAACTTGCAGGTACACGCAGATATGTTACAAAATCTAATGGACAGAATAGAGGATTTAGAAAACAGGAGCCGAAGGAACAACCTTAGGATCCAAGGGTTCCCCGAATCCATATCCCAACAGCCCTAAAGGGGCACCTACAGAGCCTCTTTCGAACGGCAAAAGTTGCACCATCAGCACCAGAAATCCCTATAGAGAGAGCACACCGTGCTCTTCATCCAAAACCACCAACTAAGGCACCGCCAAGGGACGTGATAGTGAAACTACTCTCCTTCAGGGAAAAAGAGGAAATCCTTAAGGGAGCCAGAAATAAATCACCCCTTACGCATGCCAGGATAAAAGTACAGATATAATCAGACCTCTGCCCTACAACCTTACAGAAAAGAAAGGATCTGAAATTTATTACGGTGGCTCTAAGAGACAATAAGATTCCAAACAGATGGGGCTTCCCAACCTGCATTATAGCCACAAAAGACAACACTTACACCATCTTCCAAACCCTGTCTACCAGCATTCAACAAAAGCCTCAACCTGACAATCAAGCTTCCTCCAGCACTGGCCCACTTGCAAGATGCTCCAGCAGCAGCGGGGGAGCCAACCACAGATGCCCCAACGTGACCTACAGATAGCAAGTTCTCCGTATCGGAGCAGCCTCAATGAGGCCGTTTGGCAAGGAAGTCCTAGCTCCTCAGAGATGACTTTTCTGTGGGGGTCCCGACTTGAACAGGGGTAATACCCCTACCTGAACATGAACTGCCACTCCTCCTGGAACTACATTGCACCCCCCTCTAACCTACAGATAAGTGGGACAATCCTCAATTTATTAATCTATATTATACTGTTTATATTTCACATGCTAAATTGTCGCTACTGTCACACACTACAGAATAAAGTTTTATAAGACCAGCTAACCTAGCACTCAAATCCCCAGTATAGCTTCCTAGAACCCACTGGAGAGGGAAGGGGTCTGCAATGTTGCTGCTCTCTCTTTCCCACCAACATTAACTAATCGACCCATCCTATATCCCACACTCACACATAAACTTCCCCGCACTACACACACTGCTACAGCTGGCACCACACACACCTGTACCCATTAAATATGTATCAGTAAACAAAGCTCACACCCCAAAGGCAATAGACTAGGGACACCACCCCTAGCGAATTTATTCACTGTTGTTGTATTGTTATATTCTGTATTGATTAATACGTTAGTTATCCTTGTTCCACAGTCTTGCAAAAGTTTTTCTTTCTATAGACCTTACTGCTCTAGGTAAGAGAGGGATTCCCCTATCTTTCCCCTACCCCCAATACCTGGAACCACCTCCCTATCCCCCAGATACCTTCCTAGGTCTAACTTTACTTAACCCTCTCCATTCCCACACCCTACCTTACCTCTAATTACCCACCCCCCACACCTAACTGGCATAATGCCAAAACGCAAACCACACTCCCAAACCCATGGGATAGAACTAATGACTGTTAATTTTAAGGTACTGAATAGCCCAGGCAAAAGATCTGTTATGCTTATTGACCTCCAGAGGATGGGTGGGAACATAATCTTCCTCCAGGAGACCCATTTTAAAAAAAAGACCACAAACCCAAATGGTTCCAAAAACACTTCACTCAAGCCTATTTTGCATCGGGCCTAGCTATGAGTGGGGGGATCGGCATACTATTTCATGCAAAGACATCCTTCTGCCCTAGGCATAATGAAAGAGACCCCGAGGGACGCTATATCATAATATTGGGCTTTCTATACAACAAACCCGTGACCCTCGCCAATCTATATTTCACGAACACAGCACAAGCACCCTTCCTTAAACAAAATGTTGCATAAAATTCTAGAACTCTAAAAGGGAGTCCTCTTTCTTGGGGGGGACTTTAATGTCCCTATGGACCCTCTGTTGGACAGCTCTGACGGTTCCTCCAGTGCCACACCTAAAACTCTCAAAATGATAACTCACCACCTGAGGGACATGGTAGTCCATGATGTCTGGTGAATAACACACCTGAGCACCAGGGATTATACTTTCTTTTCCCACCCTCACAACAAATACACTAGGATAGACTATATCTTCACAGATACAGTGGGCCTATCTACTATCTCGGATAGCTTTATACAAAATATAACATGGTCGGACCATGCACCCATCACTTGCACAATTCACTGGCCAGAAGCCCCTATCTCCACTTAAGTGTGGGAATTGGACGACACGTAACTAGATAACTATAACTGTAATGTCCTTAGGACAAATCTCTCTGCTTGACCGTTGGTGGCTGGGTGATATGGTGCCGTCCGATGATGGTGAATTCCATTCGTATGTAAAAAATTCTGGAGGTCTTGTGACACAAACTGGGGACCATTGTCTGTGACCAGTTTTCTTGGCAACCCAAATACTGAAAACAGTCTTTCTAATGCTGATATGACTTCAGTAGTTGTAGTCCTTGTCATTGGAATTACTTCTGGCCACTTAGAGTGTGCATCAATTATGATTAAGTATGAGATTCCATCAATAGGACCGGCAAAGTCCAAATGTAGTCTCTCCCAAGGAGTAGTAGGCCAGTCCCATGGTTGTACAGCTCCTCGTGGAAGCTGTCCTTGAGCTTGAACACACCCTTTGCATGCCATAACATAGTTCTCAATGTCCTTATCAATGGCCGGCCACCAAACATGACCCCTAGCCTTCTGTTTCATTTAGACAATGCCTGGGTGTCCTTCATGAAGGAGTTTTAACGTAGCTTGCCGTAGCCCATTAGGAACCAGAACTCTCTCACCCCATAAAATACATCCATTTCTGAGTGTGAGTTCTTTCGCTCGTAGTATGTATGCTCGCTGCACATCACAGCCAGTTCTCAAATACTTTGCCAGAAGTTGTAATTCAGTATCACAAGCTGTCTCCTTTGCAATTTGTTTGGCATGTACTATACCCGTAAAACACACACTTGGAAGGCTTCCTTGAACAACTGGTAAGGAATTCATTAGTGGAAGCCTGGACATGGCATCAGCATTGCCATGGGAATCATGGGCCCGGTATTTGATGGAGTAATGATATGCTCCCAAAGTTAGAGTATACCTTTGCAATCTAGCCGCTGTAGTGGTTGAAATTCCTTTCCTTGGATTAAAGATGGTCAGCAGTGGCTTATGGTCAGTTAAAAGAGTAAATTGTCTACCATAAATATAGTTATGGAACTTCTTAACAGCCCATACAATGGCCAATGCTTCCTTGTCTAACTGGGAATAGTTCTTCTCTGCCGTCGTTAGAGAACGGGAAGCAAAGGCTACCGGTCGGTCTGTCCCATCTGGCATTGTGTGTGACAATAATATAAGATCATAGTGCATTAACATGCTGGAGCACAGGAGTAGGTTATTGGATCCCTGGAAGGCTTTATTGTATTCACTGCTCCACAACCAGGGTCGATTTGTCTCAAGAAGCTGATGTAGTGGGTGTAATGTATGGGCTAGCTTGGGAAGAAAACGGTGGTAATAGTTAAGGAGACCAAGGTATGATCGTAGTTGTGATGCATTCTGTGGTATAGGAGCTTCTTGCAAGGCCTTGACTTTGTCATCAGCAGTGTGTAGACCATGACAATCTATAACATGGCCACAAAACTCTAATTTGTCACGCATGAAAACACACTTCTCCAAGTTGACCTTCAACCCGTAGGTCATTAGCCGCTGCAGTACCCTCTCTACATTGTGCCGATGTTCTTCCTCCGTCCTGCCCGTGATTAACATGTCATCTAAAAGGCATTGGACATAGGGTAGTCCATTTAACAGTTCTTCCATGGTGCGTTGCCAGATGGCTGGTGCAGGAGCAATGCCAAAGACCATATGATTATATTGAAATAAACCACGGTGAGTATTGATGGTGAGTAACCTGCGGGAATCTGGATGTACTTCAAGTTGAAGGTAAGCATTTTTTAAATCAATCTTTGTGAAATGTTGTCCCCCAGCTAAGTTAGCAAAAATCTCTTCTGTTCTGGGTAATGGATACTTATCCACTGCTAATTGTTCATTCAACACCATCCTAAAGTCTCCACATATTCGGATCTGTCCATCTTTCTTTCTTACCGGTACAATAGGAGAAACCCACTCACTACGATGCACTGGGGTTATAATCTTTAACTCTTCTAACCTCCTCAGTTCAGCATCAACTCCTGCCCTTAAAGCGAATGGCACAGTTCTTGCTTTGAAAAACTTCGGCCTTGCTCCAGGTTTTAACTGTAACCGTACCCTTTTGTTTTTAACTTTTCCCAGAACATTTTCAAACACTGGGGCATATTTGGTCTTAATGTTCTGAATCCACTGGGCACGATCAACTCCAATATGATGAACTTCACTGTTTTTGAGGCTCTCAGGCATGCCAAGGGCCCGTATCCAGTCCCTTCCATAAAGAGGTGGGCCACCTGATTTTTGTATATATAGTGTAAGATTGGCAGTTTTACTGTTTGTACACACAGATACAGATGCACACCCCAGTGGCGTCAAGACTTCTCTGGAGTATGTTTGTAGCTTCAAGGTAGTGGGCTGCAGCAATACTGGAATTTTCAGCTGTTTCCAATCTTTAATTGTCATAACTGAAACTGCAGCCCCAGTATCTAAGTCCATGGTCAAATCTTTTCCTTCAATATTAACATGAACGGTCAAAGGCTCAGACCCTGCTGTCATGGTGTATACAGTCAAACTCTGAACAGTCATTTCCTCTTCTGAATCTGATGTGGCTCCCTTATAAGCCATGTGGTAATTTCCCTTCTTTTGAGTTTTGCTTGAGACACTCTGCTGAGATCCTCTGCAAACTTCTTTAAGTGTCCTATTTTACCACAGCCATGACAACGAGCATTTTTAAATCTGCATTCAGAAGCTACATGATTCTGTGCTCCACATCTGTAACAGTTAATAGGTGATGCTGCTTTTGCTGAATATTTACTGGCTGGTTTAGTCTGTTGCTTCACATTAGAGAAAAATACCTGTTCTTCAATAAGTGCGAGAATGCGTCTGCAGTAAACTAGTGTCTCGTGTGGCCTGTTCCAAAACAGAAGCAATCTCTACTGCTTTATGGAAGGTCAGGCTCTCCTCTGTCAAAAGTCGCCTTTGAATAGATTATGTACTGATACCCATAACAAACTGATCTCTAAGGGCAATATTCAGATACTCCCCAAAAGCACAGGTGCTGGCCAATTTCTTTAAACTGATTGCAAATGTAGATACAGTCTCTTGTACCCCTTGGCGCCTGCTATAAAACTTGAACCGCTCAGCAATCTCTAATGGCCGTGGTTGTAAATGTTGTGTTAAGATCTGTATTATTTCAGACAAAGACTTGGTGGCTGGCTTTTCTGGGTGTAGCAGATCTTTTAGAATCTCATATGTTTTAGCACCAATAGTTGTGAGACAGACAGCAACAGACTTAGTATCTCCAATGTCATTGGCAAGTAAATACTGCTGTAGCCTTTCAGTCCAGGAAACCCAGTTATCTGTGTCAGGGTCAAATTCTTTCAATGCTCCAAATACAGCCATTATAGCGTGAGTTTGTGGTAGTATACTCGTCGCCAGATGTAATGTCCTTATATAGCAAACATTAACTCTTTATATGAATGATGCACTTGCAACTTCTAAATGTAAACTGCCACTTTATTAACTTGATGACATAACAAGGTGTTCTTGTAGATTTGCACACAGTAATATGGATAGATTAACTTGACAGACACTCTCCCACTAACAACCATCTGGGAGGCACATAAATGTGTCATTTATGTCAAACTCATTAGGATAAGAGCTAGGCACAATAGACTTAAAAGAGAAAGACTCCAAACCCTGTTGACACTAGTCTCTCATCTCGAACAACAACACAAAACTAACCCCACCAATGCAACACTCCTAACAGAATTAGAGCAAGTTAGGACAGATCTGATGAACCACCTACAAGAAGATAAAAAAAGCACTCCTAACGAAACAAAAATTCTATGAACAGGGAGATAAAGCAGGTAGAATGCTTGCTAGAGCTTTGACACACAGAAAACTCAAATCATACATTCACGAGATCAGGGACTCCCATAATTATATACACTGCGATGCGAAAAACATAGCAAACTCTTTCAGAGATTACTACAAGGCATTATACAATCTACAACTGAGCCCTTTGGGATCGGCTGATGCCTGGTGCTACACAGACGACCCCCCCAGATACAAAACTACCTCTCGAGGGCCACATTGCCATCACTCTCAGAAGAGGATAAAAACTCCATAGATGAACCTTTCACGCTCACTGAAATCCTCCACACCATTAAAGAACTGCCCTCAGGCAAAAGCCCAGGCCCAGACGGACTAGGATCCAAATACTATAAAAGATTTGCCCACATACTTTCCCCTTATCTGCTTAAAATCTTTAACACAATACAAGACACTGCCTTCCTTCCGAGTTCCATGCTGGAAACACACATAGTTGTACTACCCAAACCTGGTAAACCCCCCACAAAGCCTGAAAACTTCCGCCCGATCTCCCTGCTAAATTCTGACATTAAAATTTTGGCTAAATTAATTTTAATAGACTTAATAGATTCCTACCACAGCTTATCTCCACCGACCAAGTGGGTTTCATACCAAACAGAGAGGCAAGAGACAATACTCTCAAAGTTCTAAAACTGATCTCTCACGCTAACATAACATCTACCCATCTCACCGTCCTATCGACAGACGCGGAGAAAGCGTTTGACTGTGTCAATTGGTCATCTATGCTTTCTACCCTTTGGAAAATGAACTTTGGACCTATTCTTATAAAGAGGGTCATATCACTATACTCCACGTCTAATGCTAAAGTATGTAAACGGTGTCTTGTTGGACTCATTCCGCATAACAAACGGTAAGAGATAGGGCTGTCCTCTTTCACCCGCCATTTTCAATATATCTATAGAACCCCTAGCTAGTAGAATAAGAACAAACCCCGCCATAACAGGAGTCAAAGTCCAAAATACGGAATATAAGTTAGCCATGTATGCTCACCCTCACACTAACACCGTACATTCCTTACCAGAAGTGCTGAAAGAGATGGAGCTATAAGGCAATGTCTCCAACTTTCACTTAAACCTCAATAAATCAGAACTCCTCAATATCACTGAACCCTGCGCACATTTCAACCTCATAGCAAGTACATGTCCGCTCACAGTAGTCCACAAAGAGCTTCAATATCTAGCTATTATCATTAAAGGCTACTTGTACTAGTTAAATGCAAAAAAACAACAAGGTATGAGATCGGTCACTCCAAGGAGTTCTCTGTCTATGCTGAACCCAAAAAGTGGTTACAATCCTCAGAAACGTTTGTAACCACAGGAGAAACAAAAGAACAAAAATGGCAGAGCTAAAAAAGCAGATAGAGATCTACAAATAAACTTAAGTATGTACTTTATAGTGTAAATAAAATTTATGTACAGCTAAGAATGATCTAAGTCAACTATTAAAAATCAATATAAAATAACAATAAAGAGGATGCCGGCATCAATTGCTACTAAATAGCGAACACATTTGAAACATTAGTAAAATTACGTATAAAAACAACAATGTATCTGTATACACATGTGTGGCTAAATGTATTGGTTAACTATGAATGCACTAATCAATTTAAGGGTAAAACATGGCAAATAACCGTTATTGAGAGAAAACGGGTTTGGTCTGTACTCCGACTTCAAAGATAGTTAATATGGTGTGAAATCTGGTGGTCTCTGTAAAGGTTAAAGGGATACTGAACCCAATATTTTTCTTTTGTGATTCAGATAGACTATGCAATTTAAAAAAAAAATCTAATTTACTCCTATTATCAATTTTTTTTCATTCTCTTGCTTTCTTTATTTGAAAAAGAAGGCATCTAAGCTTTTTTTTTGGTTCAGCACCATGGAAAGCACTTGTTTATTGGTAGGTGAATTTACCCACCAATCAGCAAGAACAACACAGTGTGTTCACCAAAAATGGGCCGGCATCTAAACTTATATTCTTGCATTTCAAATAAAGATACCAAGAGAATGAAAATTTGATAATAGGAGTAAATTCAGAACGTTGCTTAAAATTGCATGCTCTATCTGAATCACGATAGAAAAAATTTGGGTTCAGTGTCCCTTTAACCCTTTGAGTGCTAATGACGGAGAGCCGTCACTAGCACTCTCCCACCTTGAGGGAAATCTGGGGGCTCCCACCCGCTCCTACCCCGCCGATCGTGCCTGTATAGTGACAGGCATCGCCGGGGCTTCCCGTTTTGCGTGGTGACATCACGCGCAATAACGTGATGACGTCACCGCACAACTTTATTTATACTTAACAATGTTAAGTATAGGAGCAGGGGGCATGCTGCTTAAAAGCCTGTATCTCAGGCATCTAAGCAGCTACAGACCCCTAAGACCCACCATTGGAAAGGTAATCTCCTAACCTTCCCAACAGTGTAAGTCGTGAAAATAATTTAAAAAAAAGTTAAAAAAAGTGTTCAAAAAATAAAAAATAAAAACTTTAAAAAAATCTTAGCACCCAGGTGGAAAAGTGCTTAGCACTCAAAGGGTTAAGTTCCTCTGTTACACAGAGACAATGTATGTGTACCTTATCCACTTGGCTTAGCTGGCCAGTAGCGTGAGCGGATGGTATAGTTATTCCAGTCACGTGACCTGTGTTGTGCCAATCTGGAAGGAGGGAACTCCGGCTTGATAAAAAGAAAGTTTGTGGAATGCCTAATACTAGGCTCAGTAGATGTTGTCGTCCAATTCACTGTAGGTAGGTCAGTGACCTTTAAGTCCAGACGCTGAATACGGTAAAGCGTAACAGAGCGCCACAACAGGAATTACCCATAAGAAGTACTCGTTAAAAACAAAGCGACTCATGCAACTGTCCTGCTCTTAATTCCTTCTATTCTTGTACCAAGGAGATATAGATAAAGGCCGTATATGCTGAAACGCGTAGATCTGCTCACTATATCTCCTTGGTACAAGAATATAGGGAATTAGGAGCAGGACAGGTGCATGAGTCGCTTTGTTTTTAACTGCTTCAGTTCTTTACTTTAAGGCCTTCAATATGATTGGAGTCCTCAGCACAGAGATTTTAGTACAAACAAATCTGAATGTTTTAATGAAATGAGTAAGTAGTTTGTGTAAATGAGTTCAGTCATTATTAATTTGTGTTTAAGGTGTAATATTATATTTATAAAGCCATGTGTAGTGTTATAAGTGTATAGAGCCAGCTTAATCACTGGGAAAAGTGAGCATTGCTTTCTAGTCAAGTGATGCAACTTCATAATGCACTAGACAGACGGTGTAAAATGGTCTCCCTGCTAATGTATCCCCAATAATCCCTTTTAGCTGTTGCAGTGTATTAAAAGGTTTACAAAACCTATTTTGTTACTTCAAATAGCTGTTTTTACTTGTTGAAACCACCACCCATACTGAAAATATATATAGAAAAGCTATGTAAACCAGAATCAGTAGTTGTTACATTTTCAATTGCCTTTGTGTATAATGAGAGAGATATGAGGTAAAATGTATCCTCGACTACCGCAGATAGATAAAAAAATATTTGATACTGAAGTATTCTTTGCTTAAAAGAGTGTGTGTATGTACTGTATTTGTTTATGGTTGTCTGTGTATGTATGTGAGTGTGTGTGTGTGTGTGTGTGTGTGTGTGTGTGTGTATGTATGTGTTTATGGCTGTGTATGTATGTATGTATGTATATGTATGTATGTGTGTGTGTATGAATGAATAAGTGTATGTGTATAAGTTTGTATATATATGTGTGTGTGTATGTATGTATAAGTGTGTGTGGGTGTGTGTATGAATGAATGAGTGTGTGTGTGTGTGTGTGTGTGTGTATGAATGAATGAATAAGTGTGTGTGTGTATAAGTTTGTATATGTGTGTGTGTGTGTATGAATGAATGAAACTCTATTGGGTTCATATGTGTGTTTATATGGCTCTGATACTAGCCAATGCCTCACATCACTGGGGGTGAGGCAAGGAAGAGAGTTGTTTGGGAGTGATCAAGGGGTGAAAAGTGTCAGGTGGGAGGGTAATCTCTAAACTAAAGCTAAAATTAACCATACAAGCTACATAATTAACCCCTTCATTGCTGAGAATAATAAAAATGTGGTTTGAAGCTGCAATTAGTGGCTTTCTAATTGACAAAAAGCAATGGCAAAGCCATGTAGGTCTACTATTTTTGAACAAAGGTGACCCCAGAGAAGCTTTTATAACCATTTGTGCCATGATTGCACAAGTAATGTGTAAATAATTTCAGTGAGAAACCCAAAGTTTGTGAAAAAGTTCCAGATTTGTTTTATTTGATCGCATTTGACTGTGAAATGGTGGCATGAAATATACTAAAATGGGCCTAGATCAATACTTTGGGTTGTCTACAAAAAATAAATATATAGTTTTGATAGGTAAATTAAAAAAAAACAAGGCTCTATTTCTGTTTAAATGTAGTGATAACAAAAATGCTAAAAAGTTACACTCTTATATCAGAGCAAAGTGACAAAGTGACAGGATCATGTAGCATTATCACTATACACCCTGCAAATCAATGTGTTTAAACCCACAGGTAAAGTTTGACTTGGGAGCCACAGAGAACTACTGGTCCAAATCGGAAACTGCCGGTGACCCAATCAGCAGCGTTAGTCACACAGCTGGGTGAGTGTAAAATAGATTTTATTATGAATATTCTATATAAGGTGATTTTTGGTAATATATATTTGTTTGTTTTTTTTTCTTCTCATTAAAAAGGGACAATATGCTGTTAAATTGGTTTTACCTCAATCTAATTCCAGTAACTTGTTATACAAGTTGCAGAGTATAAAATGTAAGTGAAACTGTTCATTTAGATTTAGTGTTGTATCTCTTTGAAACCACAACTCATTAAAATGGGCTGAACTTTAGAGAGATCATACCTATTTATTGTATCACATTCTACACACAGAAATAATTCCTTATCTTATCACTGTCTGTATACCAAAGCCCAATATTTAGAGAGAACAATTTATAATCAACATTTAGTACAGATTAGTCCTACTAACCTCTAGGAGTGTAATGTCTACTGTTGGCCCTTGTTTACATAGCTTTTCAATATCCAATACTTAAGTATTCAATTTTGAGTACAGGTAGTGGATTCAATAGGCCAAATCAGCAAGTTTTATTTTTTATAGTTTTAAAATGTGTGTGTGGATATTTTATTCCTCTATGTCTCCCTGATATAAATGATGGTGCATTATATACATTTATACAACTAATGTTAGTGCCATAAAGGGCTTTGTCAGCTGTAAAACACAAAGACCTAAATCCCATTGAGGTGGTAAATTGTGAAAAGTAAGTGATAAAAACATTTATCGCCATTAAAGTCTATGGAGAATTTTTATGACACCAGCAGTTTCCAAACTTTACCACCGCAATGAAAACACAGCCAAAGTATGATCTGTTGTAACCAATAGAAACAGCCCTTAAATCTATGCTTAAAGGGACAGTCTACTCCAGAAATGTTATATTTTAAAAAGATAGATAATCCCTTTATTACCCATTCCCCAGTTCTGCATAACCAACAAAGTTATATTAATATACTTTTTACCTCTGTGATTACCTTGTATCCAAGCTTCTGCAAACTGCCCCCTTATCTCAGTGCTTTTGACACTTGTATTTTAGCCAATCAGTGCTAACTCATAAATAACTCCATGTGAGTTAGTACAATTTTATCTATATGGCAAACATGAACTAGCGCTGTCTAGCTTTTAAAATCTGCACTAAATTAAGAGGCAGCTTTCAAGAGATTAGAAATTAGCATATGAGCCTACCTATGTTTAGCTTTCAACAAAGAATACCAAGTGAACAAAGCAAATTTGATAATAAAAAGTTAATTGGAAAGTTTTTTCAAAATTGCTTGCCCTATCTGAATCATGAAAGTTTCATTTTGTCTATACTGCCCCTTTAAATTACAGAGAGATATTTAAAATACAAACTAGGTTACAAAGATGGGCTTCATTTCTGATAATTGTATCTAAAAAGATCATCTTAATGAAAATAGTTATTCTCCCACTGAGTTTGTACCTATTAATATACTTTTTACCTCTGTGATTACCTTGTTTCTAAGCCTCTGCAGACTGCCCCTTATCTCAGTTCTTTTCACAGACTTGCATTTTAGCCAATCAGTGCTGACTCAAATAACTCTATGGGAGTGAGCACAATGTTTTCTATATGGAATGCATAAACTAGCATTGTCTAGCTGTGTGAAACTGTCAAATGCACTGAGATAAGAAGCTGCCTTCAATGGCTTAGAAATGAGCATATGAACCTACCTAGGTTTAGCTTTCAATAAAGAATACCAAGAGAACAAAGACAATTTGATGATAAAACCAAATTGGAAAGTTGTTTAAAATGACACACCCTATCCAAATGATTAAAGGGACAGTTAACACAGCATTTATAATGACTTATTCCTATGAAGTAGTTCATTTTAGTTTAACCACCCTGTAGCCCATGTTTAATGCATATATGTTTTTTGTTCAAAATCACTCTTTATCCTCCGGACGATTTCATTCCTCCTTTCCCTGACGTCATCCTAAATGAATGCTCTGTTGAAAGTAACTGCTCCGTGTCGAGCAAGCTCGTGCACGTCTTTTGCGCATGTGCATTGTATTTAAAGGGACACTGAACCCAAATTTTTTCTTCTGTGATTTAAGCAACATTCTAATTTACTCCTATTTTCAAATGTTCTTCATTCTCTTGGTATTTTTATTTGAAAAGCAAGAATGTAAGTTTAGATGCCAGCCCATTTTTGATTAACAACCTGGGTTGTTCTTGCTGATTGGTGGATAAATTCATCCACAAATAAACAAGTGCTGTCCAAGGTTCTGAACTTTCTTTTTCAAATAAAGATAGCAAGAGAACGAAGAAAAATTGATAATAGGAGTAGGTTAGAAAGTTGCTTAAAATTGCATGCTGTGTCTGAATCACAAAGAAAAAAATTGGGCTCAGTATCCCTTTAAGAGTTTAGTCTCACAGCACCAAGTGCAAGCTCCTCTGAATTCTCCCTTGACTTCTAACTTGATTTTCACTGCATAATCCCCCCTTACAATTACTGTGCCATACGGTTCCTCCTTACAAAGCAGCCGTGTCACATAACACACAGTACTTGCAGCTATACAAATGGCATGAGCCAGACACCATGGGGGGGGGGGGCTTTATAATATTGCCAGTAATTAATGCAAACGTCAGAATTCACACACTGGTAGCGCCAAGTGCAAACACCTTGCACATCAGTAGAAAATAAAATGCAATGCCTGTACTGGTGTCTTTAGTACTAGATACAGAACTGCACAATGTCAGACCACACACAGCCCAACCACTATAGTGTAATGTTACACCGAGATATTTCTGTCACAGCCTCAGTCCCCATACATAATACTATAAGTGACATTGTGCAGTTCTGTATCTAGTGTAACACTGAATAATGAAAGAAATATATTAGGTTTAATGTCCCTTTAAAACTGACCCTGCTACACATCTGCCCCTAGTTAGTCTGAGCAGGGGTGATACGATCATGTAAAACAATACAAGTGTTGCTAACAAACTAACGTAACAACCCTTTGTCTACTCGGTAACAAGGCTCCTACAAATAAGGCAAACTATGTGGGGTTATTAGTTACTGTGTGCCCCTCTGCGCTAGTTACTGTGCGCCCCTCTGTGCTAGTTACTGTGCGCCCCTCTGCACTAGTTACTGTGCCCCTCTGCACTAGTTACTGTGTGCCAGTAGATAAAGCAGTGCTGATAATGTGCGCTTTGGGGACACTCTCAACTAGATTTAGAGTTTTGTCGATAAAAACCCGTGGCTCTAACGCTCCTTTTTTTCTTACCGCTCCCTGTAAATAACGCTGGTATTTAGAGTTCTCTGAATGGCTGCGTTAGGCTCCAAAAAGGGAGCGTTGAGCAAATTTAGCGCCACTTCAACCCTCAATACCAGCGTTGCTTACGGTAGTGGTAAGCTAGCAAAACATGCTCGTGCACGATTTCCCCATAGGAAACAATGGGGCTGAGCTGGCTGAAAAAAAACCTAACACCTGCAAAAAAGCAGCGTTAAGCTCCCAACGCAACCCCATTGTTTCCTATGGGGAAACACTTTCTAAGTCTGCACCTAACACCCTAACATGAACCCCGAGTCTAAACACCCCTAATCTTACACTTATTAACCCCTAATCTGCCTCTCCCGCTATCGCTGACACCTGCATTATATTATTAACCCCTAATCTGCCGCTCCGGACACCGCCGCCACCTACGTTATACCTATGAACCCCTAATCTGCTGCCCCCAACATCGCCGACACCTACATTATATTAATTAACCCCTAAACTGCCCCCCCTAATGTCACCGCCACCTAACTACACTTATTAACCCCTAATCTGCCGACCAGACCTCGCCGCCACTATAATAAATGTATTAACCCTTAAACCGCCGCACTCCCACCTCTAGAATAAATTCTATTAACCCCTAATCTGCCCTCCCTAACATCGCGCCACCTACCTAAAATTATTAACCCCTAATCTGCCGCCCCCAACGTCGCCGCTACTCTAATAAAGTTATTAACCCCTAAACCTAAGTCTAACCCTAACCCTAACACCCCCCTAAGTTAAATATAATTGAAATAAAACTAAATAAATTTACTCTAATTAAATAAAATATGTTTAAAACTAAATACTTACCTGTAAAATAAACCCTAATATAGTTACAATATAACTAATAGTTACAATGTAGCTATTTTAGGATTTATATTTATTTTACAGGCAACTTTGTATTTATTTTAACTAGGTACAATAGATATTAAATAGTTATTAACTGGGGGGCGGAGCCAACACCCAAAGGGAGCAGTCGCATCGGCTTTGAGCTCCAGAATCTAATAAGATTTAATATTTATAATCACCGCTTTACTTGTTACATAGGAATTACCCACTGGCACTAAGAGAGTGAGTGAGTACATTAACCTACTATTTGTGGACCGAGGACTGTCAGTACCCATATCACGGCAATGCCGACTATTGAGGCCTATAGGCTTACCCGGATCATCTTTTGAAATTAGCTACGTAGACAACCCCTTAAAGCTTCCCAAGCTCTCACACAAACTGTAACTTACTGAAAGACTCCGCTACAATTAGTAGCGAGAGATTGGGACTTATAGCAGTGACTTGTAGCTAATAAGATACTAGATCTTCCCCACGATTTGAGGAGAATTCAGGATACGTCGACAGAGTTAACAAAATGGAGGTCTTTCATAACACAGTACGGGCCCTGTTGTTACGACTGGGAGAGGACATGCAAGATCAATTTGAAAGCTTATCGCTGCACATTCGCGGCATGGGCACTCTGAACCTTTTGAGTACTATGGAGATATCAGATGAGACAATACCTCTTACCCAGCAGGAATCTACAATGTGCTGTGCTGCTACACGGGATGAATTAGACAATACTGAGGAACCAGAAGCCGCAACCTCCCCTGCCCATCAGAAGCCCGTGCTCTGCCGAGCGGATCCATTAAAGGATACCAGTTGTGCTGCGGATACCACACTGGTTGCATATGGGTCAACTAATCCCCCCTACCTGAGACCTACAGAGGTGCCGACTGGCTGCCTGGACCGAGATGTTAGACGGCAGAGACAGGATCACTCAGCTAACCCCTTCGCTACCCAATACTACAAAACGGCCCCTCAGTTGAAACGGCATGCAGCTCTGACCATCACTGACTCCACTACACCTCTATTACCCAGCCGGAGGGCGAGCCCTCCAGGCACAATTAAAGACAGTGATGTCCGGGTTCTGATGGGAAGTCAAGACCGGATGCTTGAGTTAAAAGCTCCACGGGGGATATTTATTCTAACCCCGAGATCAACATTCCGCTACGATGTCGCCCAAATTCAAACAGCAATTCCACAGCCTAGCAATGGGGCTCACCACGAAGTAATACATAAGATGGAGGCTTTACTTTTCAACGGAGCCTTATTTGACTTGCCACACGCAGGCTCTTACAGAATGGGTATTGGATAGTTTGTCCTAAGGGGTTCAGGCTAAGGGAAAGACGCTTCACATCTTCTGTTCATTCTCCCTAAGCCGCTGGGAAAAAAACTTTACATGCTATTTGTAGAACTGTTGATTATCACAACCCCACAGCCCAGTGGTAATGTTAACATGCTACTTCATCTACTAATAGCACGGAATAGGCTAAAATATGATAACTCTCAATACCCTATGTGCCGATGGCCTGTTTATTTGTTAGAACATTTTGGAAAGGGAACTGTGATCTATATAAACTATGCCGATCTCACATATATCTCTGTAGTTACCTAAAGGATGTATGCGCTTACATTATTGAACGCTGAATATGACTATGTCATTAGATTTTAAGTCCAGCTAATCTACATGTGTTTTTACACTCCTAACACAATATCCCTCTAACTCTACTTACCTTTTTCTAGGGGCTTACTATATAATGTTGTCCATATATTAAAATGTTGCTGCTCCAAGCTTACGAGGGGTAATATAATGTTAAGCTGTGGAATGTAAACTGCATCAATTTTCTTCACTCCTTGGGCTGCATATATACTTACTAAGCGAATGGTACTTTAGTGGGGTCACACAGATATAAGTTGGTTATGTGAGTGTTTAGGTTGTGTTACTCCCTAAGGTCCCCTTGTCCATATTCAATGGGTATTATCTGCTTTGTACACATCTACAGCTTTATATTCAATCTGCACCCCTTTCCTTGGTGTTTGTAGTGAACATGGAACAACTTTCTAAACAGTTGAAGAGGGAATGGGCTCCTCTTTGACAATTGCCCCTATATCCCATAAAGATGCATGACTTAAGGCAGCAGATGAGACCAGGGTCTCAGTTTCTTTAATATAAAATGTCTAGATTTTTATTTGCTCTGGCTCTTATGCTGATCAACAGAAGCCTAGATAGCTTTATTTATTAAGTAAAATGGTTGGAGACATGGGATTAATACTTTATTTGCATAGGTCAACTATTGCTTTTCTTAATTTATGAAAATGCTCACTGCAGGATCACTACAACCCTATACTATACTACTCTAGGACATAGTGCTTGTGGCAAGTCAGTATGCTAGGTATCTATCTTATAGTGCCCAAACACTGAACACCGCCTATTAAGTTATATAGTGTTTAACTTTTCATTTACCATAATACTTTGTTGAATAGTTCCTTTTACATATGTACCATTCTTCTAAGCATTTCACATGGTTACTGTTTGATCAATGAACATAAGCTAACTAACTTAATGCCTATTTTCTCGGCTCCCAAATCTCTGGGATATAGTATAAGTCCTCGCCATTTTCACACATATTTGCCCGTATATTCAAGCAGATACTGGGATTATCTATACAGTAGTTTAGATGCGGACTGAGAACATATTATACACTATATGCTGAGGTTTTATGTGTTTGATTATTTTAATATTGCTTACTACCAAGTTATGAAGGCAGAAGCTTACCTTCACAAAGTTTGCAATATTCTATCTGGGGTAAGGTGAACCTTTTTTGGATAGCCACTAGATTAGACTACTTATCATTACATAGGTCACGTCACCTGTTGTGCTGTCTATGATTACATATTTACTATAGAGTCCATAAAATGCCCCCCTAAGCCTAAATAATAACACTCAACATTAGGCGTCTCCGCAGCCCTTTGTTGCAACAGATTTAATTTTTACTATTTGATATTAGCCAAAATGTAAATGCACATCTGTATATACAACTCCATGTGCCCAGATAGATCAATGGGTTTTAGTTCATACACAGTCAGGACATAGAGTCGAGAGGTTATTATTCTGGGTTCTACTCACCTAGAAAGGGTAAATATACATATACAACATATCTAGCTAGCTACTAATAATAAGCGCATAGAAGGTTTATCCGCACACTCTCTACCTATGTTCCCTGCAATATCCAATCTTATTAACAAGCCTATGTTAGAGTTGCACTATACCTTTCTGCATATCCCGATGGTAGCGGGGTTTGTTTTGCTTGTTTTACTTGTTCTGCTTATACTGTTTTTTATACCTGAAGTCTTGACCTGCTGGGTATATGGAGTAGAAGAGCATTGTTATTTAGGTGTCTAGTCCTTTATCTTTACTAGTCGGCTTCCCTGAATAAACACCACCAGATACATGATAACAGGTCTAACATATCACTCACTTAACGCAATTGCAACTAATCCTCTTAAGGTCTAACTCAAAGAAGTTCTTACATAGTGTTATCATGTTCCAATTAGTACTATTGTATACTGCTGTTAAAGGTATTTTATAAGTTGCTTTACCTCCTTACAGGTTATGTTATGTATTTCATATATAATGTGTTCTTATGTGATCATCTATATCTCATCGCTACTATCCCTTCTTAGATGCTATAATTGATTACTCTTCTTCTAAGAGAATTGTATGTATTACTATTTTGGTTTAACCATCTATTACGCCACCTAGTTACCTTTAATTTAGGTTTAATTTATTCAATTCGGCTATGTTCCTTAAATTGCCTTTATATATATATATATATATATATATGGCTCCGCCCCTCCACCCCCTCCACCCTTTCCCTTATTTACATAGCGGTGCTTACCCGCTGAAATAACCCCCCCCCTTATTATATCATAAAATCGAGGTTCCATCTGCCTATCTATTGTGACTTGTACCATTGCTGAAATATGTTGTTTTATTGCATTTGTAGCATTCTTTCGTTCCAAAAGGCGGTTTATGTTTTATGTTCTATGTATATTATACAAAACCTCAATAAAAAATATTATAAAAAAAAAAACATAATTTATGTAAGAACTTACCTGATAAATTTATTTCTTTCATATTAGCAAGAGTCCATGAGCTAGTGACGTATGGGATATACATTCCTACCAGGAGGGGCAAAGTTTCCCAAACCTTAAAATGCCTATAAATACACCCCTCACCACACCCACAAATCAGTTTAACGAATAGCCAAGAAGTGGGGTGATAAGAAAAAGTGCGAAAGCATAAAAAATAAGGAATTGGAATAATTGTGCTTTATACAAAAAAATCATAACCACCACAAAAAAGGGTGGGCCTCATGGACTCTTGCTAATATGAAAGAAATGAATTTATCAGGTAAGTTCTTACATAAATTATGTTTTCTTTCATGTAATTAGCAAGAGTCCATGAGCTAGTGACGTATGGGATAATGACTACCCAAGATGTGGATCTTTCCACGCAAGAGTCACTAGAGAGGGAGGGATAAAATAAAGACAGCCAATTCCTGCTGAAAATAATCCACACCCAAAATAAAGTTTAATGAAAACATAAGCAGAAGATTCAAACTGAAACTGCTGCCTGAAGTACTTTTCTACCAAAAACTGCTTCAGAAGAAGAAAACACATCAAAATGGTAGAATTTAGTAAAAGTATGCAAAGAGGACCAAGTTGCTGCTTTGCAAATCTGATCAACCGAAGCTTCATTCCTAAACGCCCAGGAAGTAGAAACTGACCTAGTAGAATGAGCTGTAATCCTTCGAGGCGGAGTTTTACCCGACTCAACATAGGCATGATGAAATAAAGATTTCAACCAAGATGCCAAAGAAATGGCAGAAGCTTTCTGGCCTTTTCTAGAACCGGAGAAGATGACAAATAGACTAGAAGTCTTTCGGAAAGACTTAGTAGCTTCAACATAATATTACAAAACTCTAACAGCATCCAAAGAATGCAATGATTTCTCCTTAGAATTCATAGGATTAGGACATAATGAAGGAACCACAATTTCTCTACTAATGTTGTTAGAATTCACAACCTTAGATAAAAAATTCAAAAGAAGTTTGCAGCACCGCCTTATCCTGATAAAAAATCAGAAAAGGAGACTCACAAGAAAGAGCAGATAATTCAGAGACTCTTCTGGCAGAAGAGATGGCCAAAAGAAACAAAACTTTCCAAGAAAGTAATTTAATGACCAAAGAATGCATGGGTTCAAAAGGAGGAGCTTGAAGAGCCCCCAGAACCAAATTCAAACTCCAAGGAGGAGAAATTGACTTAATGACAGGTTTTATACGAACCAAAGCTTGTACAAAACAATGAATATCAGGAAGATGAGCAATCTTTCTGTGAAAAAGAACAGAAAGAGCAGAGATTTGTCCTTTCAAGGAACTTGCGGACAAACCTTTATCTAAACCATCCTGAAGAAACTGTAAAATTCTCGGTATTCTAAAAGAATGCCAAGAAAAATGATGAAAAAGACACCAAGAAATATAAGTCTTCCAGACTCTATAATATATCTCTCTAGATACAGATTTACGAGCCTGTCACATAATATTAATCACAGAGTCAGAGAAACCTCTTTGACCAAGAATCAAGCGTTCAAACTCCATACCTTAAAATTTAAGGATTTGAGATCCTGATGGAAGAAAGAACCTTGCGACAAAAGGTCTGGTCTTAATGGAAGAGTCTACAGCTGGCAAGAGGCCATCCGGACAAGATCCGCATACCAAAACCTGTGAGGTCATGCTGGAGCTACCAGCAGAACAAACTAGCATTCCTTCAGAATCTTGGAGATTACTCTTGGAAGAAGAACTAGAGGCGGAAAGATATAGGCAGGATGATACTTCCAAAGAAGTGATAATGCAACCACTGCCTCCGCCTGAGGATCCCGGGATCTGGACAGATACCTGGGAAGTTTCTTGTTTTAGATGAGAAGCCATCAGATCTATTTCTGGGAGTTCCCACATTTGAACAATCTGAAGAAATACCTCTGGGTGAAGAGACCATTCGCCCGGATGCAACGTTTGGCGACTGAGATAATCCGCTTCCCAATTGTCTATACCTGGGATATGAACCGCAGAGATTAGACAGGAGCTGAATTCCGCCCAAACCAAAATTCGAGATACTTCTTTCATAGTCAGAGGACTGTGAGTCCCTCCTTGATGATTGATGTATGCCACAGTTGTGACATTGTCTATCTGAAAACAAATGAACAACTCTCTCTTCAGAAGAGGCCAAGACTGAAGAGCTCTGAAAATTGCACGGAGTTCCAAAATATTGATCAGTAATCTCACCTCCTGAGATTCCAAAACCCCTTGTGCCGTCAGAGACCCCCACACAGCTCCCCAACCTGTAAGACTTGCATCTGTAGAGATTATAGTCCAGGTCGGAAGAACAAAGAAACCCCCTGAACTAAACGATGGTGGTCTGTCCACCACGTCAGAGAGTGTCGTAAAATCGGTATAAAGATATTAATTGAGATATCTGCGTGTAAACCCTGCACCAATGGTTCAGCATACAGAGCTGAAGAGGTTGCATGTGAAAACGAGCAAAGGAGATCGCGTCCGATGCAGCAGTCATAAGACCTAAAATTTCCATGCATAAGGCTACCAAAGGGAATGATTGTGACTGAAGGTTTTGACAAGCTGATATCAATGTTAGACTTCTCTTGTCTGACAAAGACAGAGTCATAGATACTGAATCTATCTGGAAACCTAAAAAGGTAACCCTTGTCTGAGGAATCAATGAACTTTTTGGTAAATTGATCCTCCAACCATGATCTTGAAGAAACAACACAAGTCGATTCGTATGAGATTCTGCGAAATGTGAAGACTGAGCAAGTACCAAGATATCGTCCAAAATAAGGAAATACCAATACCCTGTTCTCTGATTACAGACAGAAGGGCACCGAGAACCCTTGAAAAAATTCTTGGAGCTGATGCTAGGCCAAACGGTAGAGCCAAAAAACTGGTAATGCTTGTCTAAAAAGAGAATCCCAGAAACTAAAAGTGATCTGAATGAATCGGAATATGCAGATATGCATCCTGTAAATCTATTGTAGACATATAATGCCCTTGCTGAACAAAAGGCAGGATAGTCCTTACAGTTACCATCTTGAATGTTGGTATCCTACATAACAATTCAATATTGATAGAACCGGAACTGGTCTGAAGGAATTGACCTTCTTTGGTACAATGAAGAGATAGAATAAAACCCCAGCCCCTGTTCCAGAATTGGAACTGGCATAATTACTCCAGCCAACTCTAGATCTGAAACACATTTCAGAAATGCTGAGCCTTTGCTGGGTTTACCGGGACACGGGAAAGGAAAAAATCTCTTTGCAGGAGGCCTAACTTGAAGCCAATTCTGTACCTTTCTGAAACAATGTTCTGAAACCAGAGATTGCGAACGGAATTGATCCAAATTTCTTGAAGAAAACGTAATCTGCCCCATACCAGCTGAGCTGGAATGAGGGCCGCACCTTCATGGGTACTTAGGAGCTGGCTTTGGATTTCTATAAGGCTTGGATATATTCCAAACTGGAAATGGTTTCCAAACTGATACCGCTCCTGAGGATGAAGGATCAGGCTTTTGTTCCTTGTTGTGAGGAAAGGAACGAAAAACGATTATTAGACCTAAATTTACCTTTAGATTTTTTATCCTTTGGTAAAAAAGTTCCCTTCCCTTCAGTAACAGTTGAGATAATAGAATCCAACTGAGAACCGAATAATTTATTACCCAGGAAAGAAAGGGAAGCAAAGTTTAACTTAGAAGACATATCAGCATTCCAAGTTTTAAGCCATAAAGCTCTTCTAGCTAAAATAGCTAGAGACATATACCTGACATCAACTCTAATGATATCAAAAGATGGTATCATAAAAAAAAATTATTAGCATGTTATAGAATAATAATAATGCTAAAAGAATTATGATCTGTTACTTGTTGCGCTAAAGCTTCTAACCAAAAAAGTTGAAGCTGCAGCAACATCCGCTAAATATATAGCAAGAGTAGAGACAGCCCCATTAACCTTAGGGATTTTGTCCTAAAACTCTAATCTGTCAGATGGCACAGGATATAATTGCTTAAAACGTTTTAGAAGGAGTAAATGAATTACCCAAATTATTCCATTCCCTGGAAATTACTTCAGAAATAGCATCAGGGAGAGAAAACACTTCTGGAATAACTACAGGAGATTTAAAAACCTTATTTAAACGTTTAGATTTAGTATCAAGAGGACCAGAATCCTCTATTTCTAATGCAATTAATACTTCTTTAAGTAAAGAACGAATAAATTCCATCTTGAATAAATACGAAGATTTATCAACATCAACCTCTGAGACAGAAACCTCTGAACCGGAAGAACCATTATCAGTATCAGAATGATGATGTTCATTTAAAAATTAATCTGAAAAAAGAGAAGTTTTAAAAGACTTTAATGTATACTAGAAGGAGAAATAACAGACATAGCCTTCTTAATGGATTTAAAAATAAAATCTCTTATGTTATCAGGAACACTCTGAAAATTAGATGTTGACGGAACAGCAACAGGTAATGTAACAGTACTAAAGGAAATTTTATCTGCATTAACAAGTTTGTCATGACATTCAATACAAACAACAGCTGGAGGAACAGATACCAAAAGTTTATAGTAGATACACTTAGCTTTGGTAGCTCCAGCACCGGGCAGCGATTTTCCTGAAGTATCTTCTGACTCAGTTGCAACGTGGAACATCTTGCAATATGTAATAGAAAAAAACAACATATAAAGCAAAATTGATCAAATTCCTTAAATGACAGTTTCAGGAATGGGAAAAAAATGCCAGAGAACAAGCTTCTAGCAACCAGAAGCAATAAATAATGAGACTTAAATAATGTGGAGACAAAAAAGACGCCCATATTTTTTAGCGCCAAATAAGACGCCCACATTATTTGGCGCCTAAATGCTTTTGGCGCCAAAAATGACACCACATCCGGAACGCCGACACTTTTGACGCAAAAAACGTCAAAAAATGACGCAACTTCCGGCGACACGTATGACGCCGGAAACAGAAAAAAAAATTTGCGCCAAAAAAGTCCGCGCCAAGAATGACGCAATAAAATGAAGCATTTTCAGCCCCCGCGAGCCTAACAGCCCACAGGGAAAAAGTCAAATTTTTTAAGGTAAGAAAAAAATGATTGATTCAAATGCATTATCCCAAATATGAAACTGACTGTCTGAAAATAAGGAATGTTGAACATCCTGAGTCAAGGCAAATAAATGTTTGAATACATATATTTAGAACTTTATAAAAAAGTGCCTAACCATAGCTTAGAGTGTCACAGAAAATAAGCTTACTTACTTACCCCAGGACACTCATCTATATGTTGTAGAAAGCCAAACCAGTACTGAAACGAAAATCAGCAGAGGTAATGGTATATATATAAGAGTATATCGTCGATCTGAAAAGGGAGGTAAGAGATGAATCTCTACGACCGATAACAGAGAACCTATGAAATAGACCCCGTAGAAGGAGATCATTGCATTCAAATAGGCAATACTCTCCTCACATCCCTCTGACATTCACTGCACGCTGAGAGGAAAACCGGGCTCCAACCTGCTGCGGAGCGCATATCAACGTAGAATCTAGCACAAACTTACTTCACCACCTCCATAGGAGGCAAAGTTTGTAAAACTGATTTGTGGGTGTGGTGAGGGGTGTATTTATAGGCATTTTAAGGTTTGGGAAACTTTGCCCCTCCTGGTAGGAATGTATATCCCATACGTCACTAGCTCATGGACTCTTGCTAATTACATGAAAGAAAAAATAGTTATTAACTATTTACAAGCTACCTAGTTAAAATAATTACAAATATACCTGTAAAATAAATCCTAACCTAAGTTACAATTAAACCTAACACTACTCTATCATTAAATTAATTAAATAAATTATCTACAATTACCTACAATTAAATAAACTAAAATACAATTAAATAAACTAAACTACCAAAAAAAAAAAACACTAAATTAAAAAATTAAATATTACAAGAAGTTTAATCTAATTACACCTAATCTAACCCCCCTAATAAAATAAAAAAGCCCCCCAAAATAATAAAATTCCCTACCCTATACTAAAATATAAAAGTAATCAGCTCTTTTACCAGCCTTTAAAAGGGCTTTTTGCGGGGCATTGCCCCAAAGTAACCAGCTCTTTTACAATACCCCCCCAACATTACAACCCACCACCCACATACCCCTATTCTTACCCACCCTAACCCCCTTTAAAATAACCTATCACTAATCCCCTGAAGATCTCCCTACCTTGAGTAGTCTTCACTCAGCCGAGCCAAAGTCTTCATCCAATCCGGGCGATGTGGTCCTCCATCCGGGCGAAAGTCATGATCCAAGCGGCAAAGAAGAGGTCCTCCATCCGGGCGATGTCTTCTTCCAAGCGGCAAAGAAGAGGTCCTCCATCCGGGCGATGTCTTCTTCCAAGCGGCAAAGAAGAGGTCCTCCATCTGGGCGATGTGTTCTTCCAAGCGGCATCTTCAATCTTCTTTCTTCAGGATCCATCTTCATCCCGCCAACGCTGAACATCCATCTTCCCCGACGAATGAAGGTTCCTTTAAATGACGTCATCCAAGATGGCGTCCCTCGAATTCTGATTGGCTGATAGGATTCTATCAGCCAATCGGAATTAAGGTAGGAAAAATCTGATTGGCTGATTGGATCAGCCAATCAGATTGAAGTTCAATCCGATTGGCTGATCCAATCAGCCAATCAGATTTTTCTTACCTTAATTCCGATTGGCTGATAGAATCCTATCAGCCAATCGGAATTCGAGGAACGCCATCTTGGATGACGTTATTTAAAGGAACCTTCATTCGTCGAGTAGTCGTCGGGGAAGATGCTGCTTGGAAGAACACATCGCCCGGATGGAGTACCTCTTCTTTGACGCTTGGATCAAGACTTCGCCCTGATGGAGGACCACATCGCTCGGATTGGATGAAGACTTCGGCATGGCTGAGTGAAGACGACTCAAGGTAGGGAGATCTTCAGGGGGTTAGTGATAATTTTTTTTAAAGGGGAGTTTGGGTGGGTTAGAATAGGGGTATGTGGGTGGTGGGTTGTAATGTTGGGGGGGTATTGTATTTTCTTTTACAGGTAAAAGAGCTGATTACTTTGGGGCAATGTCCCACAAAAAAGGCCTTTTAAGGGCTGGTAAAAGCTGATTACTTTTGTATTTTAGTATAGGGTAGGGAATTTTATTATTTTGGGGGGCTTTTTTTATTTTATTAGGGGGCTTAGATCAGGTGTAATTAGATTAAACTTCTTGTAATATTTTTTTATTTTTTGTAATTTAGTGTTTTTTTTGGTACTTTAGTTTAGTTTATTTAATTGTATTTTAGTTTATTTAATTGTATTTAATTGTATTTAATTGTAGGTAATTGTAGATAATTTATTTAATTAATTTAATGATAGAGTAGTGTTAGGTTTAATTGTAACTTAGGTTAGGATTTATTTTACAGGTAATTTTGTAATTATTTTAACTAGGTAGCTATTAAATAGTTATTAACTATTTAATAGCTATTGTACCTAGTTAAAATAAATACAAAGTTGCCTGTAGAATAAATATAAATCCTAAAATAGCTACAATGTAACTATTAGTTATAATGTAGCTATATTAGGGTTTATTTTACATGTAAGTATTTAGTTTTAAATAGGTTTATTTTATTTAATTAGAGTAAATTTATTTTGTGGTATTTAAATTATATTTAACTTAGGGGGGTGTTAGGGTTAGACTTAGGTTTAGGGGTTAATAACTTTATTAGAGTAGCGGCGACGTTGGGGGCGGCAGATTAGGGGATAATAATTGTAGGTAGGTGGCGGCGATGTTAGGGAGGGCAGATTAGGGGTTAAAACTTGCAGTTAGGTTGCGGCGACGTTGGGGGGGGGCAGATTAGGAGTTAATAAATATAATGTAGGTGTCGGCGATGTTAGGGGCAGCAGATTAGGGGTTCATAGGTATAATGTAGGTGGCGGCGATGTGCGATCGGCAGATTAGGGGTTACAATTTTATATTATAGTGGCGGCAATGTGGGGGGGGCCTCGATTTAGGGGTACATAGGTAGTTTATGGGTGTTAGTGTACTTTAGAGCACTGCAGTTAAGAGCTCTATGTTCCGTGTTAGACCATAAAGCTCTTAACTCCTGACTTTTTTTGGCGTTAGGAGTCTTGTCGGTAGAGGGTGTACTGCTCACTTCTTCCAAGACTCGTAATACCAGCGTTATGCAGATCCCATTGAAAAGATAGGATACGCAATTGACGTAAGGGGATCTGCGGTATGGAAAAGTTTCGGAAGAAAAGTGAGCGGTACACCTGTACCTGCCTGACTCTAAATACCAGCAGGCGGTAAAAAGCAGGGTTAGGACCCCTTAACGCTGCTTTTTATGGCTAACGCAGAACTCTAAATCTAGGCGAGTGTGTATTAACCCTTCACTGGAACAGAGCCACACTGTGTGTATTAACCCTTCGCTAGCACAAAGAGCAGCACAGTGTGTATTAACCCTTCACTAGCACAGAGAGCAGCACAGTGGGTATTAACCCTTCACTAGCACAGAGAGCAGGACAGTGGGTATTAACCCTTCATTGGCACAGGGAGCAGTACAGTGTGTATTAACCCTTCACTGGAAAAGAGAGCCAAACTGTGTGTATTAACCCTTCACTAGCACAAAGAGCAACACAGTGTGTATTAACCCTTCACTAGCACAGAGAGCAGCACAGTGTGCATTAACCCTTCACTAGCACAGAGAGCAGCACAGTGTGTATTAACCCTTTACTGGCATAAAAAGCAGCACAGTGCAATACATTCCTTCGAATTTCTAAATCTTTCGTGTATATTTAACATCTAAAACAAACATGTGAGTTATAATTAGTTTGTGCTTTCTTGTCACCCTGTGGATACTCTTTCAATTCTACATAATACAATATATGACATAAGAAAGAATCTCTTTTACCTCTATATCCTTTTCTGGTTCTTAAGTAGCAATATCTAGTGCATTGTATTGTATGAAAAGGTTTTCTCCTAGAATGTTTCACACTTCTTATAACACTTATAACAGAGAGCAGCACAGTGTGTATTAACCCTTCACTAGCACGGATAGCAGCACAGTGTGTATTAACCCTTCACTAGCACAGAGAGCAACACAGTGTGTATTAACTCTTCACTAGCACAGAGAGCAGTATATTGTGTATTAACCCTTCACTAGCACAAAGACCTGCACAGTGTGTATTAACTCTTCACTAGCACAGAGAGCAGTATATTGTGTATTAACCCTTCACTAGCACAGAGAGCTGCACAGTGTGTATTAGCCCTTCACTAGCACAGTGTGTAATAACCCTTCACTAGCACAGAGAGCAGCACAGTGTGTATTAACCCTTCACTGGCACAGAGAGCAGCACAGTGTGTATTAACCCTTCACTGGCACAGAGAGCAGCACAGTGTGTATTAAACCTTCACTAGCACAGATAGCAGCACAGTGAGTATTAACCCTTCACTAGCACAGAGAGCTGCACAGTGTGTATTAACCCTTCATTGGCACAGAGAGCAGCACATTGAGTATTAACCCTTCACTAGCACAGAGAGCAGCACAGTGTGTATTAACCCTTCACTAGCACAGAGAGCAGCACAGTGTGTATTAACCCTTCACTAGCACAGAGAGCTGCACAGTGTGTATTAACCCATCACTAGCACAGAGAGCAGCACAGTGTGTATTAACCCTTCACTAGCACAGAGAGCAGCACAGTGTGTATTAACCCTTCACTAGCACAGAGAGCTGCACAGTGTGTATTATCCCCTTCACTAGCACAGAGAGCTGCACAGTGTGTATTAACCCTTCACTAGCACAGAGAGCAGCCCGGTGTGTATTATCCCCTTCACTAGCACAGAGAGCAGCACAGTGTGTATTAACTCTTCACTAGCACAGAGAGCAGTATATTGTGTATTAACCCTTCACTGGCACAGAGAGCAGCACAGTGTGTATTAACCATTCACTAGCACAGAGAGCAGCACAGTGAGTATTAACCCTTCACTAGCACAGAGAGCTGCACAGTGTGTATTAACCATTCACTAGCACAGAGAGCAGCAGTGAGTATTAACCCTTCACTAGCACATAGAGCAGCACAGTCTGTATTAACCCTTCACTAACACAGAGAGCAGCACAGTGTGTATTAACCCTTCACTAGCACAGAGAGCAGCACAGTGTGTATTAACCCTTCACTAGCACAGAGAGCAGCACAGTGTGTATTAACACTTCACTAACACAGAGAGCAGCACAGTGTGTATTAACCCTTCACTAGCACAGAGAGCAGCACAGTGTGTATTAACCCTTCACTAGCACAGAGAGCAGGACAGTGGGTATTAACCCTTCACTGGAAAAGAGAGCCAAACTGTGTGTATTAACCATTCACCAGCACATAGAGCAGCACAGTGTGTATTAGCCCTTCACTAGCACAGAGAGCAGCACAGTGTGTATTAACCCTTCACTAGCACAGAGAGCAGCACAGTGTGTATTAACCCTTCACTAGCACAGAGAGCAGCACAGTGTGTATTAACCCTTCACTAACACAGAGAGCAGCACAGTGTGTATTAACCCTTCACTAACACAGAGAGCTGCACAGTGTGTATTAACCCTTCACTAGCACAGAGAGCAGCACAGTGTGTATTAACCCTTCACCAGCACAGAGAGCAGCACAGTGTGTATTAACCCTTCACTAGCACAGAGAGCAGCACAGTGTGTATTAACCCTTCACTAGCACAGTGTGTATTAACCCATTCACTAGCACCGAGAGCAGCACAGTGTGTATTAACCCTTCATTAGCAAATAGCAGCACAGAGTGTATTAACCCTTCCCTACCACAGAGAACAGCACAGTGTGTATTAACCCATCACTAGCACAGTATGTATTAACCCCTTCATTAGCACAGAGAGCAGCCCAGTATGCATTAACCCTTCACTAGCACAGAGAGCGCAGTGTGCATAACCCCTTCACTAGCACAGTGAGCAGCAGTGTGTATTAACCCCTTCACTAGCACAGAGAGCAGCACAGTGTGTATTAACCCTTCACTAGCACAGAGAGCAGCACAGTGTGTATTAACCCTTCACTAGCACAGAGAGCAGCACTGTGTGTATTAACCCTTCACTAGCACAGAGAACAGCACAGTGTGTATTAACCCTTCACTGGCACAGAGAGCAGCACAGTGTGTATTAACCCTTCACTAGCACAGAGAGCAGCACAGTGTGTATTAACCCCTTCACTAGCACAGAGAGCTACACAGTGTGTATTAACCCTTCACTAACACAAAGAGTTAAACAGCACTTTCTATCCCATTGCCTGGCACAAGCAGGTAAATAAAATGCACTAAAAGGACAACATTTATAACAATTATAAACATTTTATCACACAATACACACAGCCTGACTCACTCACCCAGCTGCGCCTGCACAGGAAGTAAATGGGAGGGGAACAAAGATCTGCTCAATACTGAACTACATCTCCCAGAATACACGCTGAGTGTAAGCAGCAGCCAATCAGACAAAAGAAAATACAAAGTAGTCTAGCTGTAGACTGGAGCTCCACTCTAGACAGGAAACATGTGACCTCCACTCAAAGCTTTTTTTTTTTTTTTTTAATCAAATATAATGTAACAAACAACCTATAGACAATCATTCTGAAAATAAAACATTGTGCAGCTTTCTTGTTCTTCTTAATGTGCACTCACAGTGGTTACCTTATAAGTGACAGTCACAGTAGTTACCTTATAAGTGACAGTCACAGTGGTTACCTTATAAGTGACAGTCACAGTAGTTACCTTATAAATGACAGTCACAGTGATTACCTTATAAATGACAGTCACAGTGGTTACCTTATAAATGACAGTCACAGTGATTACTTTATAAATGACAGTCACAGTGATTACCTTATAAATGACAGTCACAGTGATTACCTTATAAATGACAGTCACAGTGGTTACCTTATAAATAACAATCAGCATAAACCACTGTGAGTGCACATTAAGAAAAACAAGAAAGCTGCAAAATGTTTCGTTTTCAGAATAATTGTCTATAGGTTGTTTGTTACATTAAAGTTGATTAAAAAATTTTTTATAAGGTAACCACTGTGATTGTCATTTATAAGGTAACCACTGTGACTGTCATTTATAAGTAACCACTGTGACTGTCATTTATAAGGTAATCACTGTGACTGTCATTCATAAGGTAACCACTGTGACTGTCATTTATAAGGTAACTACTGTGATTGTCATTTATAAGTAACCACTGTGACTGTCATTTATAAGGTAACTACTGTGACTGACATTTATAAGGTAACTACTGTGACTGACATTTATAAAGGTAACTACTGTGATTGTCATTTATAAGGTAACTACTGTGATTGTCATTTATAAAGTAACTACTGTGATTGTCATTTATAAGGTAACTACTGTGATTGTCATTTATAAGGTAACTACTGTGACTGTCATTTATAAAGTAACCACTGTGACTGTCATTTATAAGGTAACTACTGTGACTGTCATTTATAAGTTAACCCCTGTGACTGTCATTTATAAGGTAACTACTGTGACTGTCATTTATAAGGTAATCACTGTGACTGTCATTTATAAGGTAACTACTGTGATTGTCATTTATAAGGTAATCACTGTGACTGTCATTTATAAGGTAACTACTGTGATTGTCATTTATAAGGTAACTACTGTGACTGACATTTATAAGGTAACTACTGTGACTGTCATTTATAAGTTAACCCCTGTGACTGTCATTTATAAGGTAACTACTGTGACTGTCATTTATAAGGTAACCACTGTGACTGTCATTTATAAGGTAACTACTGTGACTGTCATTTATAAGTTAACCCCTGTGACTGTCATTTATAAGGTAACTACCGTGACTGTCATTTATAAGGTAACCACTGTGACTGTCATTTATAAGGTAACTACTGTGATTGTCATTTATAAGGTAATCACTGTGACTGTCATTTATAAGGTAACTACTGTGATTGTCATTTATAAGGTAACCACTGTGACTGTCATTTATAAGTAACCACTGTGACTGTCATTTATAAGATAACCAATGTGACTGTCATTTATAAGGTAATCACTGTGAGTGTCATTTATAAGATAACCACTGTGACTGTCATTTATAAGTAACCACTGTGACTGTCATTTATAAGGTAATCACTGTGACTGTCATTTATAAGATAACCACTGTGACTGTCAGAATTCACACACTGGTAGCGCCAAGTGCAAACACCTTGCACATCAATAGAAAATAAAATGCAATGCCTGTACTGGTGTCTTTAGTACTAGATACAGAACTGCACAATGTCAGACCACACACAGCCCAACCACTATAGTGTAATGTTACACCGAGATATTTCTGTCACAGCCTCAGTCCCCATACATAATACTATAAGTGCCATTGTGCAGTTCTGTATCTAGTGTAATACTGAATAATGAAAGAAATATATTAGGTTAAATGTCCCTTTAAAACTGACCCTGCTACACATCTGCCCCTAGTTAGTCTGAGCAGGGGTGATAAGATCACGTAAAACAATACAAGTGTTGCTAACAAACTAACATAACAACCCTTTGTCTACTCGGTAACAAGGCTCCTACAAATAAGGCAAACTATGTGGGGATATTAGTTACAGTGTGCCCTTCTGCGCTAGCTACCGCGCGCCCCTCTGCGCTAGTTACTGTGCCCCTCTGCGCTAGTTACTGTGCGCCCCTAGATAAAGCAGGGCTGATAATGTGCGCTTTGGTGACACAGTGTGTATTAACCCTTCACTGAAATAGAGCCACACTGTGTGTATTAACCCTTCACTAGCACAGAGAGCAGGACAGTGGGTATTAACCCTTCACTGGAAAAGAGAGCCAAACTGTGTGTATTAACCATTCACCAGCACATAGAGCAGCACAGTGTGTATTAGCCCTTCACTAGCACAGAGAGCAGCACAGTGTGTATTAACCCTTCACTAGCACAGAGAGCAGCACAGTGTGTATTAACCCTTCACTAGCACAGAGAGCTGCACAGTGTATATTAACCCTTCACTAGCACAGAGAGCAGCACAGTGTGTATTAGCCCTTCACTAGCACAGAGAGCAGCACAGTGTGTATTAACCCTTCACTAGCACATAGAGCAGCACAGTGTGTATTAACCCTTCACTAGCACATAGAGCAGCACAGTGTGTATTAGCCCTTCACTAGCACAGAGAGCAGCACAGTGTGTATTAACCCTTCACTAGCACAGAAAGTAGCACAGTGTGTATTAACCCTTCACTATCACAGTGAGCAGCACAGTGTGTATTAACCCTTCACTAGCACAGAGAGCAGCACAGTGTGTATTAACACTTCACTAGCACAGAGAGCAGCACAGTGTGTATTAACCCTTCACTAGCACAGTGAGCAGCACAGTGTGTATTAACCCTTCACTGGCACAGAGAGCAGCGCAGTGAGTATTAACCCTTCACTAGCACAGAGAGCAGCACAGTGTGTATTAACCCTTCACTAGCACACAGAGCAGCACAGTGTGTATTAACCCTTCACTAGCACATAGAGCAGCACAGTGTGTATTAACCCTTCACTAGCACATAGAGCAGCACAGTGTGTATTAACCCTTAACTAGCACAGAGAGAAGTACAGAGTGTATTAACCATTCACTAGCACATAGAGCAGCACAGTGTGTATTAGCCCTTCACTAGCACAGAGAGCAGCACAGTGTGTATTAACCCTTCACTAGCACAGAGAGCAGCACAGTGTGTATTAACCCTTCACTAGCACAGAGAGCTGCACAGTGTGTATTAACCCTTCACTAGCACAGAGAGCAGCACAGTGGGTATTAACCCTTCACTAGCACACAGAGCAGCACAGTATGTATTAACCCTTCACTAGCACAGAGAGCAGCACAGTGTGTATTAACCCTTCACTAGCACAGAGAGCTGCACAGTGTGTATTAACCCTTCACTAGCACAGAGAGCAGCACAGTGTGTATTAACCCTTCACTAGCACAGAGAGCAGCACAGTGTGTATTAACCCTTCACTAGCACAGAGAGCAGCACAGTGTGTATTAACCCTTCACTAGCACAGAGAGCAGCACAGTGTGTATTAACCCTTCACTAGCACAGAGAGCTGCACAGTGTGTATTTACCCTTCACTAGCACACAGAGCAGCACAGTGGGTATTAACCCTTCACTAGCACACAGAGCAGCACAGTATGTATTAACCCTTCACTAGCACAGAGAGCAGCACAGTGTGTATTAGCCCTTCACTAGCACAGAGAGCAGCACAGTGTGTATTAACCCTTCACTAGCACAGAGAGCAGCACAGTGTGTATTAACCCTTCACTAGCACACAGAGCAGCACAGTGTGTATTAACCCTTCACTAGCACATAGAGCAGCATAGTATGTATTAACCCTTCACTAGCACATAGAGCTGCACAGTGTGTATTAACCCTTCACTAGCACATAGAGCAGCACAGTGTGTATTAACCCTTCACTAGCACAGAGAGCAGTACAGAGTGTATTAACCATTCACTAGCACATAGAGCAGCACAGTGTGTATTAGCCCTTCACTAGCACAGAGAGCTGCACAGTGTGTATTAACCCTTCACAAGCACAGAGAGCAGCACAGTGCGTATTTACCCTTCACTAGCACACAGAGCAGCACAGTGGGTATTAACCCTTCACTAGCACACAGAGCAGCACAGTATGTATTAACCCTTCACTAGCACAGAGAGCAGAACAGTGTGTATTAGCCCTTCACTAGCACAGAGAGCTGCACAGTGTGTATTAAGCCTTCCCTAGCACAGAGAGCAGCACTGTGTGTATTAACTCTTCACTAGCACAGAAAGTAGCACAGCGTGTATTAACCCTTCACTAGCACAGAAAGTAGCACAGCGTGTATTAACCCTTCACTGGCACAAAGTGTATTAAAAATGAAAAAGCAGAAATGTTCCAGCTGGTGCAAAAACCTTTTATTGTGCAATCTGGGATACAAACAAAACAAAGCAACGTTCTTTATGCTGGGGCTGCGATCTACCCCACCCTTTAACTACCTGCCGCACAAAGAAAGCGCTAGTCGGGTCAGGCATGCCCATGGTCCGAAAGAAAAATGACAATGCCGCTAGCCGCGAGTGAATACCTCCATGCCGAACCCCTGCCTGCCTGAGACTCACCAGCCAATCACACAGTGTAGCCTGAGATGCCTCCACAGCTTCCAAATCCCGATGATGACAGAATCTTTCCCATTCCTCCCAGAAGCTCATGTAGGAGTGCCAAGTAGACGGGGCTAGTGAAGCCCGCACTAAAGGGAGCAGGGATATCCATGACTTAGAAGCTGCCAAAGAAAACCAGGACAGCGTAAACCTTCTGGAGCAGCATTAGGAGCAAGACGTCTAAAAGTCACCCAATCGAATCTCGATAGAGCATCCGCAAGCACATTATTGACACCGGGGACATGCTGAGCTTAAAATTGAATATTAAGCTCCAAACAACGCAACACCGGGCGTCTGAGCAAACAAACTACCGCAGCCGAAGTTGCTGATAGGTTGTTAACTGCGTGAACAACACTAAGGTTGTCCGTCTAAAACATTACCGCCTGATTTTCAAAGCATGTTCCCCATAACTCAACTGCTAGCACTATCGAGAACAGTTCTAACAATGTAAGGTTTCGCGTCAGACCGTTTTCAATCCAGTCTGAAGGCCAGGGGCCAGCGGACCATTGACCCTGAAAATAGGCCCCATATCCTTTAGACCCAGCTGCATCTGTAAACAAATGCAATGATTGGCTAGAAGTGGGGGGAGAGCTCCAAAGACAAATGCCATTAAAATTCTTTAAGAAGTCTTCCCAAACCTGCAAATCAGCTCTCATGCCGTCAGTGACTCTAATTCTTTTTGACGGTGCGGGAGACCCTTTTTTTTTTTTTTTATATATATTTGTATTTTATTGGTACATCAGTGTAAGGGATAACAGAAAGAAGAAACAGGGAAAATATCAATGCATTTTTTACATATTTGGGGGATTAATACAACTTAGACTTTAGCATATTATACTTCATGCAGTTAGATCTAAAAAAAAAGACAAAGGGAAATATTTTTAAATTTATCTATAGTTATTTATATGCGGGTCAGAAGTCTATCTTAGTTCAGTAAGTCAAAATCTAACCTAGCAGTAATCCTTACCAGTTTTATCCTTAACTTAAATCAATTCTCTGTTTAACTGGAGTTTCTTTATATGCCCTGTATTACTAACTTATTCTTGTTACTGTGTACCATTTTCTATTATCTTAAAGAATACATTTTTATTTAAAAGGATAATACATCCAAGGATAAATCCGGGGAGAGAGGGAAAGTGAAGAAAAAGAAGAGAAAGGAGAAGAAAAAAAACCAGGGGGAGGGAGAGTAGATAAAGGATGGGGGGAGGAGGTAAATTCCACTTTACCATACACCCAGCAATACAAGATCAGTATCCCTAAAAGGGTAGATTAGATGTTCAATCTCTGTTGTCGGGAAAGATTTAATGAATACTGACCATTTCTTAAAAAAATTCTTAACATCTTCCTCTTGATGTGGGTCTATATCAAGTTGCTTTAATATGCATTGCTTTTTTATGCCATTTTTGATTTCAGGGATGCTTGGTGGTTCTCTCTTTTTCCACTTCTTAAAAATTATGTATCTAGTTGCAAGAATAGCTGTATTAATGATTTTACAATTGGCCCTTACTTGTTTTAATTCAGGGGGTATTAAAAATAATATTTGCTCAATGGACAGGACTATCGGGGAGACTCCCAAAGATCTATTCAACCAGTATTCTATCTTATGCCATGTCTGTCTTATTTTTGGACAATCCCAGATCATATGTACTAAAGTTGCTTCTGGTAAGAGACATTTAGTGCATTTATTAAACTTTGAGTTCCCATACTTATTTCCTTTAGCGGGTGTATAATAGGCGTTGTAAAGTAGTTTTACATGTGATTCTCGCCATGTTGACGAGAGTGTAGCTGATATAACCCTAGATATAGATTGTTGGATTACTTCAGAATTATAAATACTATCTGGGGTTTCCAAGCTCCATTTTAAATGTATTTGTTGCAGGTTTGTAGGTCCCCTTATCGAATTTAGTGTATAATATATTGAGGATATTGACATGCTACCGAATTTTGCTGTTACTAGCCAGTTTTCTAATTGACCCAGATTCCAATTACAGCCAATATCATTCACTAATCCAGTTGCATAGTGCCTAGCTTGCAGATAGGTGAAAAAGTCTTTTTGCGGGAGACAGAATTCTCCTCTAATATTTTCATATGATTTGAGGCATCCTCTTTCTAGATCTATCATTTGGTATATGAATTCCAAACCCAGGTTCTGCTATCTTCTGAATACTGGAGACTGTAATCCACGTATGAATTGGGGGTTGCCATTAAAAGGTAGAAATTTTGACACTCTTTTATCTACCCCTAGGATCTTACATATTCGCCACCAAGCCATGATTGGGTTAACAATAGTTTTAATTTTCTTAATCTCTTGAGGTATAAGACTACGTTTATAATGCGTTAATGCCGTGGGCAGAAAAGGAAATGTTATGTTTTGATCTAACTCATTATTTGTAACATAGTCTCTTTTGTGGACCCAATCAATAACAGTTCTGGCAAGGAAGACATAGTTATAAATTTGTAGATCTGGGAGTGCCATACCTCCAAACTTTTTTGGGTGCATGAGTTTTTGTAATGCAATTCTAGGTTTTTTAGATTGCCAAATAAAGCCTCTTAATGCTTTATTAAGAATATGAATATCATTTCCTTTCAGGAATAGAGGTATATTTTGAAGGACATAAAGTATTTTAGGGAGGAGTACCATTTTATATAAGGCTATACGACCTGATATTGAAAGCGGAAGGTTCCTCCAACTTAACATATATTCTTTGATTTTGGATAATACTGGACTTATATTTAATTTATACCATGACTCAGGGTCCGATGAAATATGCATACCTAAGTATCTAATCAAATGCGTAACCTCACTAAAGGGTAGGTTCCCTATTGAGTCTGATGTTTTTTTAATCCAAAGTAACTCTGATTTGGAGATGTTCATTTTATAACCTGAGAAAGCTCCGAATTGTTTAATAGTTGTCAAAAGTTTAGGTATATTCCGTTTAGTGTTGCTTATGTATACCAAAACGTCGTCGGCATATAGGGCTGTTTTAAGCTCTTTTTTGACAATTTTTACCCTCTCCAGGTGTTGTCTTATTGCAGTGGCTAATGGTTCAATAATTATATTAAATAATAACGGGGAGAGGGGGCAGCCCTGCCTTGTTCCCCTTTTAAGCTCAATATATGGTGATTTTAAACCATTTACTATTAATCTTGTGGATGCTTTTTTATATAAGCTATTAATAAATTTTGGGAATTGGTCTTTAAAGCCATATTTATATAAAGAAGATAACATATGATCCGTATTAACTGAATCAAATGCCTTTTCGGCGTCGATCGCTAGTATCGCTAAGTCAACAGTATCTCTTTTTTCTCCTTCTGGTCTCAACTCTAAATTCTTAAAGTATTCTATGGTAGAAAAAACTTCCTTTATTTTTGCTGAGGAATTCCTATTTGCCATAAATCCCGCTTGATCTTTGTGGATAATATGCGGAAGAAGAGTTTGTAATCTTTGTGCTAAGATTGCTGTAAGTATTTTGTAATCGGTATTAAGTAAAGCAATAGGTCTATATGATTCTTTTTGATTGGGGTCTTTTCCTGGTTTCAATATCAGTGACGTAAATGAAACAGAGAAATTTGGGGAGATTGTTTTACCATGGATATATATATCATTGTATAAGTTAGTTAAATGTGGGACTAATTGTGGGGCCAAGATTTTATAATACTCGTTAGGGAGAGCAACAGAGAGCGGTTGAATGGTTCTATTTACCTCTAGGTCAGTAATAGGCATATTCAAAGGGTGTAATAGTTCAGGTGATAGAACCGGATATACTATTTTACTCCAAAACTCCTCACTTTGTCTAAGATTCAAGTTTTTAAGCGAGTATAGATCTTGATAATAATCTGTAAAGATTTTCAATATCCCCTCTGTTGATGTTATCGATTTTTCCTTATCTTGGATAAGTTCAATCAGGGATGATCCTTTATCCCCTTTTATCAGATTCGCTAGGAGTTTCCCTGTTTTATTACCGTATCTATGCATCTTAGCCTGGAAGTTCACTTCTTTTTGAGTGGTCCTATAAATCATAAGAGTATCTCTGTCTTTCTTAGCCTGTGTATATCTTGACCAGTTCTCTGCTGTTCTAGTTAGTAAATATCTATTATATACATTAATGATGGCTTTTTGTGTTTCATTCTCCCGTTTCTTTAGATTTTTTGTTCTATATATACTGTACGCCAAAATTTCTCCTCGTAGGACTGCCTTACTAGCTTCCCAAAAGATTTCCAAATTATTTAAGTACTCCTCATTAAGTTGAACATATTCTGTATATTTAAGATTGAGCCAGTTCTTGAATTTATGATCTGAAATAAGAAATCTGGGAAACTGGAAGCTTCTTTTATCATAAGTTGGGTCCTCACCCTGAAAGTTCAAAAATATGGGGGCATGGTCTGATATGGTAATAGGCATAATTCCTGCCTCTACTCTAAATTTAATAATTTTTTCATCTATCAAAAAAAGGTCAATTCTTGAAAATGTGCTATGGGCCATGGAGAGACATGTATACTCAATTCTATCAAGATTTTGTATTCTCCAGATGTCCTTCACCTTGAGGTTATGAGTGATCTGTTTAAATTTTTTTGTTTCTAGATTGTCTTTTTTATTTTTTGGGGCAGAGGTATTATGTCTAGATCTATCTAATGGGTATTGTGGGGCCATATTGAAATCCAATTTTAGCCTGTAGTGTTTCCCAGAATTCATGGTTAATCTATTTGGACCATAAACATTACATAGGGTAAATATTGTATTTGCCAGTTTGATTTTTACCATTAGGAATCTCCCTTCTATGTCCGCATTTATATGTAGAATTTCATATTTCAATTTTTTCCCTAATAATATAGCTACTCCACCTTTACGGTCCTTACTAGGGGAAAAAATGACTTCTTTCACCCATGCTGTTTTTAGTTTTAAAACTTCCTCTGTTTTTAGGTATGTTTCTTGTAAGAAAGCATTGCTTGTTTTTATTTTCTGAAGATAAGATATTATTACTTTCCGCTTAATAGGTGAAGTGATACCTCCTATGTTCCATGACACCATCTTGTAATTACTTATCATATCTATTCTCAGTCAATTATATATTTATTGTGTCTTTGATCAAGGAAAAAAAAAAAAATGGGAGAAAAATATAATTCCCTCTTCCCATGCTTTTAGTATAGTAAACTTTGTTTATTGTGTCCTGAGGATCACAACATTGCAAGACTTCATTAACTCTATAAATTTTTTTAGTCACCAAGACCGAATCAAGTATCTTAGACCCAAACACCAGGAAGTGGAAAAACTCCCTAACTAGCTCCACATTTTTATATACCATCTTAGGTTTTTTAAATTTGAGTTTATCTTCCCTGACATTGGCTCTTAATTATGCAGTACTAATTGCTATGATGTTATTAAACCTGATTGAGCTAGCAGTTTTTCTGCCTCTGCTATTGAATCAAATAAATGAACCTTCTCATTAATCCATATTTTAAGCTTGGCAGGGTAGATCAAGGTTGCACGTACACCTTGGTTAATTAGTTTTGTACACAGTGGGGCTAAGGTTCTTCTTCTTGCAGCTGTATCTACAGAAAAATCTTGAAACAACAAAATTTTTGAGCTTCCAATATATATTGGCTGATTTTTTCTGAAATATTGTAATAATTTAACCTTGTCCTGGTAATTCAGTATCCTAGCAATTATGGATCTTGGACGAGTCTTTCCTTGATCTCCTGAGGGCCCTCCTAACCTATGTGCTCTTTCTATTATAATCTGTGTTTGGGTCTGGGGCATTTGCAACAATTGTGGTAAAGTGATCAGCTTATTTAAGTCCTCATACTGATTGTCCTCTGGCACCCCTACTATTCTGAGGTTGTTTCGCCTAGATCGATTTTCTAAGTCTTCTAGTTTTTCCTGGCCAGCAGACCATTGACCCTGAAAATAGGCCCCATATCCTTTAGACCCAGCTGCATCTGTAAACAAATGCAATGATTGGCTAGAAGTGGGGGGAGAGCGCCAAAGACAAATGCCATTAAAATTCCTTAAGAAGTCTTCCCAAACCTGCAAATCAGCTCTCATGCCGTCAGTGACTCTAATTCTTTTTGACGGTGTGGGAGACCCTTTTAACTTACTTTCCAACCTTCTGTTGAAAACCCTCCCCATAGGGATTACTCTGCCTGCAAAATTAAGGAGGCCCAGCAAGGATTGGAGTTGGCGAAGTGAAACATCACGACTGGTTAAAGTCGATTGTACTGTTAGTAACATGGCTTGAACCTTGTCAGGAGGTAACCTACAAAGCTGCCTCTCTGTGTCAATTTGGATACCTAGGAATGTGAGGCAAATGCATGGACCCTCAGACTTGTTTTCGCCAGAGGAGCCCCAAATTGTGACATGAGATCTCTCATGTTCTGCATCAGCAACTGGCAATCCCGCAAATCCTTTCTACCTACAAGGAGAAAGTCATCTAGGTAATGTGCTATGAAATCTCCACCCACCCGCTGGCTGACTGCCCAATAGAGAAACTTACTAAATGTCTCAAAAAGGGCACAGGAAAGGGCACAGCCCATCGGAAGGCAACAGTCTACATAGTAGCCGCCCTCAAATTTAATTCCCATGAGAGGAAAGGCTGCTGGATTCAGCGGCAGCAAACGGAAGGCAGCCTCAATATCAAGTTTTGCCAGTAGGGCCCCTCTCCCTGCCGACCGAACCAGCTTTAAGGCACTGTCAAACGATTGATATTTCACTGAGCTCATATCTGGGTCAATGGCATCGTTAACAGAAGTGCCCTTGGGGTGAGAGAGATGTTGAATTAGTCGAAATTTACCCGCCTCCTTCTTTGGCACTACCCCTAAAGGAGAAATCACCAAACCTTGGAGGGGGATGGCAGGAAAAAGGCCTACAATCCTTCCCAACTGAATTTCTTTGTTTAATTTTGACCTAACAACGTGTGGAAACTGATAAGCTGATTTCAAGTTTCTAGCACAAGGAGCTCCCTGCGGGCTTCGCATTAGCGGGATATGAAACCCGTACAAAAAGCCATCACGCAACAATATGGTGGCGTGACGGTCTGGGTAAATTCGTAGCCAGGGATCAAGGGCGTGAACCCTCACCGGTGTTGGGGCCCTTTGTAACAGTCGCAAATCTGTTGGGGCCTCTAGTTGCTTGGAAATCTTTTCTTTTGGAACATTCCGTGCCGGGGTGAGAACCCCCGCAGAACTTACATGAGTGACGAAAGGTGCAGGAGCTACCTTTATCACATTTCCCATCTTGGTACGCTCAACAGGCACCACCTTTTCGCTTACCTTTTGGTGAATGAAAGGACTGGTTCACGACCCCCGTGGATGAGGAGGAGGGAGGATGAGAGCCTAGGTGTTGCCAGAGGTGGGTATCAGTGGTGTCAAAAGTGAGCACTGGATTCCCTGCTATCTTTTGCCTAAACTCAGAGTCGTAATCCCTCCACGCAGTATCTCCATACCACCTTTGTATCCAGTGTATGTTATCAGTGTATTTCAAAATAACATGACACTGGCTGGGATACTTTTCTAAATAGCATGAAGAGTACACTCTGAAACAAATGAGCCATTCGTCAAAAGTTTCTGGGTGCTTGAACCGTTTAGGACCAGTGCCATCCATACTCTTCTCTTTTTGTCTATAAGCTTCTGCCGAAAGCTCAAAGACATTGACGTATCTTCCTTGCTGAGTTTTTCTAACCGTCTTAGGTTTTAAATGTCTATGCAAGGAAGGAGTATAAGAGGGCAAAGAGTCACTGTGTAAAGCGACCTTCCGCTCTGAGCTAAGGCTAGGTAAAGGGCGCTCAATTAACTGTGCTGATGTGTCATGGGGATGCTCTGTTAAAGCTAGTTGCTGCTGCTGCTGATCTGCTCTTTTAAAATTACCCCCTTGAAATTCCTGCCACATCTTTTTCACCATTGAGAACATACATTTTTGGCCCTTAGTGTGTAGCCCCAATGAAGTGTCACTGTCAGATCCTGACTCAGTTAGTGATAAGTCATCTATGTCAGGTCGGTCGTGTATAAAAGCCCCAGTCTTACCCACTGTAGAGGATGCCGCTGCTTGAGCTGTAGCAACCGGGGGGGGGGCGTCTCTCCTTGTGTCAGGAACTACTGGCTGCTGAACAGGTTCAGGTGGCGCGAGATCGTGCTGTGCTCCCGCTGAGTTAGCTGCCTGGGAAGTAATGTTGGCTGCACCAGATGCTGAAGCCAAAACAGGATCTGCTTGAGCCGTACCCTGCAAGATAGACAAAATTTGGCAAGCACAACGAAGACCAGCATTGGAAGGATTAGCAGTTTCTATTCCCATAACCTCACACCCCATTGTACTACCTCCTGCCACACCTTGCAAGCTAGTATGGGGCCTAACTGTACTCCCAGTGGGAAATGAAATAGGATCCCTAAGAGGTAAGGGAGAATTCTGGACACTCATACCAGCCCTAACATTAGTCCCATGCATACAATTCAATGCATTCATATTATCCTGATCATTCACACTGGCAATGAAGGTGTTAAAAGGAACTGAAGCTCTTTCATTTGCAACCTGCACAGTCACTCCTGCCTGGAATGCCCTAACATTGTCATGCAAATCACTCACACCTACTGAAGTATCTGGGTTAATTATGGCTCCCGCAGTAGAACTGCGAAAATCGCTCACACCTACTGAAGTATCTGGGTTAATTATGGCTCCCGCAGTAGAACTGCGTTCATTTAACCCTTCGAGCGCTGCATCACTGCTCTGAACATTGCCCCTATTAAGAGGATATTGATTTCTACCCCTATTCAGCTGGGTATGCGTGCCACGGCCACCTCTGACAAACGCTCGCTTCCTAACATTAGAGCTGCTGCCCCCTCTAATATCCCTTGCTATGTTCCTTCCAGCACCTCTCATATGCCCTGTGACTCCACTTATAGCCCCGCCCCTACGTGACGTGACACCCAAGTTACCCTGCTTCTGCACATCTTTTGGCTGTCTATTGCCCCCCGAGGAGACTGGCAATCGTTCCCCTACCGGTGTCCTCTCATGGTACTCACCTGCGGTGTGTACAAGAGGACCCGGTCGATTGCCTCCATCTCCGTCAACTGCGCAGCGATTGTGGGCGGAAATGACGTCACCGGAAGAGGCGGGGCTTCTCACGCCCACTTCCAGATTCGCCGATGATGACTCCGCGTGGAGGGAGGAGACCGCATGGAGGGGAACAACGGGAGGAGCCATAGCCGACGCAAGGGACATGAGAAAGGACGCCATCGCCAACGCAGCCGACGGGGGAAGCACCGCAAAGAGGGAGGATACTGAAGATTCAGGTAAGTTAGCCGCCAACGCCTGAGAAGGCCCCACTAGAACCGCCTCAATATTAGAGGACCCACCGCGGCCATATTGGGGCCTATTATTAGGCCTTGTTGAACCGCCGCCATGCCTGAGCCCACACCTACCGCCGCCATATTGGGGCCTACTACAAGGCCTTGCTGGGGGTTAATAACTGGAGCGGTAGTGGCGGTCGGATTATGGGGGTTTATGGCGGTCAGATTATTCACTATACAGGGTGAAGGGGGCGCGGTAGTGGCGGTCGGATTGTTAACTATATAGGGGGAAGGGGAATGAACTCTAGCAGACCCTCTGCCCGGAACATTAGTCCTTTTTCTAACTAATGGGGTTATCATGCCAGGCCTGTCAGTAAACAGCTCAGGCGATTCCACCCTTTGTGCCACCACCTGTCTTCCTTGTTCTACCCCTGCCCCACTACCTTCTGCACCTAAGGCCTCCATGCAAGGGGCCCTGACCAGTGCCTCAGTAGCATAGGCCGATCCAGTGCAGCTAATTTCATGGACCTCAGCAACTGTAGTAACTGATCTATGTAAATTACTAGGTGCTGCATCAACTAAGCTAGTAAATTGTGTTTCAGGAACAAAATCATCTAAGTCCTCCACATTATCCATATCACTTTTCTGCTTTTCCTTTCCAGGTCTTGCAAAAGTCAGTGAATGGAATCTTTGAGGAGGAAGTCTGGTTCTTCTAGGACGCTGCATGAGGAAGTTTTGAATCACAGCAAATACTGGAAAAAACTTCTCTGCTCAGGATCCAGGAAGAAGAGGGCCAGGAAGCTGTGTTGCACACTTTTAAGGTAAGAGGGGGAGCTCCTCCCTACATTAGCAACATTGTTGCAACTAACCCCATACTGCCCTCTTCTCCTATCTCACTCCTTCCAGCATTAAACCTTAGCTTGTTTCAGTCCCATGCTGGTCCTTCCACTGTCTTTTTGTTTATAAAGCTTTATTTTGCAAATTGCAATCAGTTGCAGAATAAGAAGCTCAATGAATAAGAATCTGTGAGGGACCGCCTGGTACCCCAAATGAGTAGCTCGGTCAGAACACTTCCCTTGTCCTGGACATCCCTTTATCCAGAGCAATAGCTCCTTGAATCTCCCTTTGACCGCAGTCTAAAGTTATATAGGGGAGCAGAACTGAGACAACACTCAGTTTTCTGAACACAAACAATAAATACTTTATTTGAAGGCAGCACACAGATTTATACACCCTGGCATTCCAGATTTACAGAGCTTCAGATTACATAGTGAATTGTTTAAACAGTAAAGCAAACATATGAACAATACATCAAACCTCTAACAATTGTCTATTCACAGGTAAAACAGATTAACATATCAAGTTAATTAACTGGGGAAGAAAGTTTACTCAGACAATCTGATTTTGGGCAGTCTAGTTAACATAATCACACAGGAACACAATCAGTATACCCAGACAGACTCCTGAGACACAATCAGATCTGAAACGTAAATAAAATACATCTTATTACAGAATATAAGGACAGCTCTTATTAGCTATTAAGTCCTTTATGCCCACTTGGTTTATAGAGTCACAATTGCTCCCACAAGGGGCACTCACACCCTGTACCCATCCTGTATTTATGGATACAGGATGACATGGACATAAGACAAAGTTATGAAAGTACATAGGGTGACCAGCATATAAAATTGCACATTTGCATGTAGTCTCTGGGTATCCCTAAGCCCATGTACCTCCAGCCCAAAGAATGTTTCCTAACAGGCCCTCAGATCTTGGTGACTCACGTCACAGAATCCAACTTCAGCTTTGTACATTTTGCAGCTTTTTTTGTACTTTATGTTCATTCATAGTGGTTACTTTATAAATGACAGTCACAGTGGTTACTTATAAATGACAGTCACAGTGGTTACTTTATAAATGACAGTCACAGTGGTTACCTTATAAATGACAGTCACATTGGTTACTTTATAAATGACAGTCACAGTGGTTAACTTATAAATGACAGTCACAGTGATTACCTTATAAATGACAGTCACAGTGATTACCTTATAAATGACAATCACAGTGGTTACCTTATAAATAACAGTCACAGTGGTTACCTTATAAATGACAATCACAGTAGTTACCTTATAAATGACAGTCACAGTGGTTACCTTATAAATGAAAATCACAGTGGTTACCTTATAAATGACAGTCACAGTAGTTATCTTATAAATGACAGTCACAGTGGTTACCTTACAGCGATTGTGGGCGGAAATGACGTCACCGGAAGAGGCGGGGCTTCTCACACCCACTTCCAGATTCGCCGATGATGACTCCGCGTGGAGGGAGGAGACCGCATGGAGGGGAACAACGGGAGGAGCCATAGCCGACGCAAGGGACATGAGAAAGGACGCCATCGCCAACGCAGCCGACGGGGGAAGCACCGCAAAGAGGGAGGATACTGAAGATTCAGGTAAGTTAGCCGCCAACGCCTGAGAAGGCCCCACTAGAACCGCCTCAATATTAGAGGACCCACCGCGGCCATATTGGGGCCTATTATTAGGCCTTGTTGAACCGCCGCCATGCTTGAGCCCACACCTACCGCCGCCATATTGGGGCCTACTACAAGGCCTTGCTGGGGGTTAATAACTGGAGCGGTAGTGGCGGTCGGATTATGGGGGTTTATGGCGGTCAGATTATTCACTATACAGGGTGAAGGGGGCGCGGTAGTGGCGGTCGGATTGTTAACTATATAGGGGGAAGGGGAATGAACTCTAGCAGACCCTCTGCCCGGAACATTAGTCCTTTTTCTAACTAATGGGGTTATCATGCCAGGCCTGTCAGTAAACAGCTCAGGCGATTCCACCCTTTGTGCCACCACCTGTCTTCCTTGTTCTACCCCTGCCCCACTACCTTCTGCACCTAAGGCCTCCATGCAAGGGGCCCTGACCAGTGCCTCAGTAGCATAGGCCGATCCAGTGCAGCTAATTTCATGGACCTCAGCAACTGTAGTAACTGATCTATGTAAATTACTAGGTGCTGCATCAACTAAGCTAGTAAATTGTGTTTCAGGAACAAAATCATCTAAGTCCTCCACATTATCCATATCACTTTTCTGCTTTTCCTTTCCAGGTCTTGCAAAAGTCAGTGAATGGAATCTTTGAGGAGGAAGTCTGGTTCTTCTAGGACGCTGCATGAGGAAGTTTTGAATCACAGCAAATACTGGAAAAAACTTCTCTGCTCAGGATCCAGGAAGAAGAGGGCCAGGAAGCTGTGTTGCACACTTTTAAGGTAAGAGGGGGAGCTCCTCCCTACATTAGCAACATTGTTGCAACTAACCCCATACTGCCCTCTTCTCCTATCTCACTCCTTCCAGCATTAAACCTTAGCTTGTTTCAGTCCCATGCTGGTCCTTCCACTGTCTTTTTGTTTATAAAGCTTTATTTTGCAAATTGCAATCAGTTGCAGAATAAGAAGCTCAATGAATAAGAATCTGTGAGGGACCGCCTGGTACCCCAAATGAGTAGCTCGGTCAGAACACTTCCCTTGTCCTGGACATCCCTTTATCCAGAGCAATAGCTCCTTGAATCTCCCTTTGACCGCAGTCTAAAGTTATATAGGGGAGCAGAACTGAGACAACACTCAGTTTTCTGAACACAAACAATAAATACTTTATTTGAAGGCAGCACACAGATTTATACACCCTGGCATTCCAGATTTACAGAGCTTCAGATTACATAGTGAATTGTTTAAACAGTAAAGCAAACATATGAACAATACATCAAACCTCTAACAATTGTCTATTCACAGGTAAAACAGATTAACATATCAAGTTAATTAACTGGGGAAGAAAGTTTACTCAGACAATCTGATTTTGGGCAGTCTAGTTAACATAATCACACAGGAACACAATCAGTATACCCAGACAGACTCCTGAGACACAATCAGATCTGAAACGTAAATAAAATACATCTTATTACAGAATATAAGGACAGCTCTTATTAGCTATTAAGTCCTTTATGCCCACTTGGTTTATAGAGTCACAATTGCTCCCACAAGGGGCACTCACACCCTGTACCCATCCTGTATTTATGGATACAGGATGACATGGACATAAGACAAAGTTATGAAAGTACATAGGGTGACCAGCATATAAAATTGCACATTTGCATGTAGTCTCTGGGTATCCCTAAGCCCATGTACCTCCAGCCCAAAGAATGTTTCCTAACAGGCCCTCAGATCTTGGTGACTCACGTCACAGAATCCAACTTCAGCTTTGTACATTTTGCAGCTTTTTTTGTACTTTATGTTCATTCATAGTGGTTACTTTATAAATGACAGTCACAGTGGTTACTTATAATTTGCATACAAAGAGAGAAGCGCTCTACCAGGAACGAACTACAGCTCAGTGGCTTGTTCTATGGCGATTTACCACCCGGAAGCAGCCTCTTTTAGACCAGTGTGCTTTTCACAGAAGAAAACTTTCCTGAAGTATATCAGTCTGATCCCGCCAAGTAAGGTCAGTCCAGCCCCGAAATACCAGGCAATTCTCCTCTGAACAAGGAACATGACAACCCCAGACGATCGTTTCGGCCTTCTATGGGCCTCGTCAGTGAGGTGCAGCCACATTCCTCTAAGCACACTGGGCAAGGAGTCCACGTCTGGTTTCCCCCATCACCCATAGGGAGACTTCCCCAGGGTCATAATAATTTGCATACAAAGAGAGAAGCGCTCTACCAGGAACGAACAACAGCTCAGTGGCTTGTTCTATGGCGATTTACCACCCGGAAGCAGCCTCTTTTAGACCAGTGTGCTTTTCACAGAAGAAAACTTTCCTGAAGTATATCAGTCTGATCCCGCCAAGTAAGGTCAGTCCAGCCCCGAAATACCAGGCAATTCTCCTCTGAACAAGGAACATGACAACCCCAGACGATCGTTTCGGCCTTCTATGGGCCTCGTCAGTGAGGTGCAGCCACATTCCTCTAAGCACACTGGGCAAGGAGTCCACGTCTGGTTTCCCCCATCACCCATAGGGAGACTTCCCCAGGGTCATAATAATTTGCATACAAAGAGAGAAGCGCTCTACCAGGAACGAACAACAGCTCAGTGGCTTGTTCTATGGCGATTTACCACCCGGAAGCAGCCTCTTTTAGACCAGTGTGCTTTTCACAGAAGAAAACTTTCCTGAAGTATATCAGTCTGATCCCGCCAAGTAAGGTCAGTCCAGCCCCGAAATACCAGGCAATTCTCCTCTGAACAAGGAACATGACAACCCCAGACGATCGTTTCGGCCTTCTATGGGCCTCGTCAGTGAGGTGCAGCCACATTCCTCTAAGCACACTGGGCAAGGAGTCCACGTCTGGTTTCCCCCATCACCCATAGGGAGACTTCCCCAGGGTCATAATAATTTGCATACAAAGAGAGAAGCGCTCTACCAGGAACGAACAACAGCTCAGTGGCTTGTTCTATGGCGATTTACCACCCGGAAGCAGCCTCTTTTAGACCAGTGTGCTTTCCACAGAAGAAAACTTTCCTGAAGTATATCAGTCTGATCCCGCCAAGTAAGGTCAGTCCAGCCCCGAAATACCAGGCAATTCTCCTCTGAACAAGGAACATGACAACCCCAGACGATCGTTTCGGCCTTCTATGGGCCTCGTCAGTGAGGTGCAGCCACATTCCTCTAAGCACACTGGGCAAGGAGTCCACGTCTGGTTTCCCCCATCACCCATAGGGAGACTTCCCCAGGGTCATAATAATTTGCATACAAAGAGAGAAGCGCTCTACCAGGAACGAACAACAGCTCAGTGGCTTGTTCTATGGCGATTTACCACCCGGAAGCAGCCTCTTTTAGACCAGTGTGCTTTTCACAGAAGAAAACTTTCCTGAAGTACTTATAAATGACAGTCACAGTGGTTACTTTATAAATGACAGTCACAGTGGTTACCTTATAAATGACAGTCACATTGGTTACTTTATAAATGACAGTCACAGTGGTTAACTTATAAATGACAGTCACAGTGATTACCTTATAAATGACAGTCACAGTGATTACCTTATAAATGACAATCACAGTGGTTACCTTATAAATAACAGTCACAGTGGTTACCTTATAAATGACAATCACAGTAGTTACCTTATAAATGACAGTCACAGTGGTTACCTTATAAATGAAAATCACAGTGGTTACCTTATAAATGACAGTCACAGTAGTTATCTTATAAATGACAGTCACAGTGGTTACCTTACAAATGAAAGTCACAGTGAGTACCTTATAAATGACAGTCACAGTGGTTACCTTATAAATGACAGTCACAGTGATTACTTTATAAATGACACAGTAGTTACCTTATAAATGACAGTCACAGTGGTTACCTTTTAAATGACAGTCACAGTGATTACTTTATAAATGACAGTCACAGTGGTTACCTTATAAATAACAGTCACAGTGGTTACCTTATACATGACAGCCACAGTGGTTACCTTATAAATGACAATCACAGTGGTTACCTTATAAATGACACTAACAATGGTTACCTAAATGACAATCAAAGTGGTTACCTTATAAATAACAGTCACAGTGGTTACCTTATAAATGACAGTCACAGTGATTACCTTATAAATGACAGTCACAATGGTTACCTTATAAATGACAATCACAGTGCTTACCTTATAAATGACAGTCACAGTGATTACTTTATAAATGACAATCACATTGGTTACCTTATAAATGACAGTCACAGTGGTTACCTAAATGACAATCACAGTGGTTACCTTATAAGTGACAGTCACAGTGATTACCTTATAAATGACAGTCACAGTGATTACCTTATAAATAACAGTCACAGTGATTACCTTATAAATGACAGTCACAGTGGTTACCTTATAAATGACAATCACAGTGATTACCTTATAAATGACAGTCACAGTGGTTACCTTATAAGTGAAAGTCACAGTGATTACCTTATAAATGACAATCACAGTGGTTACCTTATAAATGACAGTCACAGTGATTACCTTATAAATGACAATCACAGTGATTACCTTATAAATGACAGTCACAATGGTTACCTTATAAATGACAATCACAGTGGTTACCTTATAAATAACAGTCACAGTGGTTACCTTATAAATGACAGTCACAGTGATTACCTTATAAATGACAATCACAGTGGTACCTTATAAATGACAGTCACAGTGGTTACTTTATAAATAACAGTCACAGTGGTTACCTTATAAATGACAATCACAGTGGTTACCTTATAAATAACAGTCACAGTGGTTACCTTATAAATGACAATCACAGTGATTACTTTATAAATGACAACCACAGTGGTTATCTTATAACTGACAGTCACAGTGGTTACCTTATAAATGACAGTCACAGTGATTACCTTATAAATGACAATCACAGTGATTACTTTATAAATGACAGTGAGAGTGATTACTTTATAAATGACAATCACAGTGGTTATTTTATAAATGACAGTCACAGTGGTTACCTTATAAATGACAGTCACAGTGGTTACTTTATAAATGACAGTCACAGTGATTACCTTATAAATGACAATCACAGTGATTACTTTATAAATGACAGTCACAGTGATTGCTTTATAAATGACAATCACAGTGGTTATCTTATAAATGACAGTCTCAGTGATTACCTTATAAATGACACTCACAATGGTTACTTATAAATGACAGTCACAGTGGTTACTTTATAAATGACAGTCACAGTGGTTACCTTATAAATGACAATCACACTGGTTATCTTATAAATGACAGTCACAGTGGTTACCTTATAGATGACAGTCACAGTGGTTACCTTATAAATGACAGTCACAGTGGTTACCTTATAGATGACAGTCACAGGTTACCTTATAAATGACAGTCACAGTGGTTACTTTATAAATGACAGTCACAGTGGTTACCTTATAAATGACAATCACAGTGGTTACCTTATACATAACAGTAACAGTGGTTACGTTATAAATGACAATCGCAGTGATTACTTTATAAATGACAATCACAGTGGTTATCTTATAACTGACAGTCACAGTGGTTACTTTATAAATGACAGTGAGAGTGATTACTTTATAAATGACAATCACAGTGGTTATTTTATAAATGACAGTCACAGTGGTTACCTTATAAATGACAGTCACAGTGGTTACTTTATACATGACAGTCACAGTGATTACCTTATAAATGACAGTCACAGTGGTTACCTTATAAATGACAATCACAGTGATTACTTTATAAATGACAGTCACAGTGATTACTTTATAAATGACAATCACAGTGGTTATCTTATAAATGACAGTCACAGTGATTACCTAATAAATGACACTCACAATGGTTACTTATAAATGACAGTCACAGTGGTTACTTTATAAATGACAGTCACAGTGGTTACCTTATAAATGACAATCACACTGGTTATCTTATAAATGACAGTCACAGTGGTTACCTTATAAATGACAGTCACAGTAGTTACCTTATAAATGACAGTCACAGTGATTACCTTATAAATAACAGTCACAGTGGTTACCTTATAAATGACAGTCACAGTGATTACCTTATAAATGACAGTCACAGTGGTTACCTTATAAATGACAATCACAGTGATTACCTTATAAATGACAGTCACAGTGGTTACCTTATAAGTGAAAGTCACAGTGATTACCTTATAAATGACAATCACAGTGGTTACCTTATAAATGACAGTCACAGTGATTACCTTATAAATGACAATCACAGTGATTACCTTATAAATGACAGTCACAGTGGTTACCTTATAAATGACAATCACAGTGGTTACCTTATAAATAACAGTCACAGTGGTTACCTTATAAATGACAGTCACAGTGATTACCTTATAAATGACAATCACAGTGGTACCTTATAAATGACAGTCACAGTGGTTACTTTATAAATAACAGTCACAGTGGTTACCTTATAAATGACAATCACAGTGGTTACCTTATAAATAACAGTCACAGTGGTTACCTTATAAATGACAATCACAGTGATTACTTTATAAATGACAACCACAGTGGTTATCTTATAACTGACAGTCACAGTGGTTACCTTATAAATGACAGTCACAGTGATTACCTTATAAATGACAATCACAGTGATTACTTTATAAATGACAATCACAGTGGTTATTTTATAAATGACAGTCACAGTGGTTACCTTATAAATGACAGTCACAGTGGTTACTTTATAAATGACAGTCACAGTGATTACCTTATAAATGACAATCACAGTGATTACTTTATAAATGACAGTCACAGTGATTACTTTATAAATGACAATCACAGTGGTTATCTTATAAATGACAGTCTCAGTGATTACCTTATAAATGACACTCACAATGGTTACTTATAAATGACAGTCACAGTGGTTACTTTATAAATGACAGTCACAGTGGTTACCTTATAAATGACAATCACACTGGTTATCTTATAAATGACAGTCACAGTGGTTACCTTATAGATGACAGTCACAGTGGTTACCTTATAAATGACAGTCACAGTGGTTACCTTATAGATGACAGTCACAGGTTACCTTATAAATGACAGTCACAGTGGTTACTTTATAAATGACAGTCACAGTGGTTACCTTATAAATGACAATCACAGTGGTTACCTTATACATAACAGTAACAGTGGTTACGTTATAAATGACAATCGCAGTGATTACTTTATAAATGACAATCACAGTGGTTATCTTATAACTGACAGTCACAGTGGTTACTTTATAAATGACAGTGAGAGTGATTACTTTATAAATGACAATCACAGTGGTTATTTTATAAATGACAGTTACAGTGGTTACCTTATAAATGACAGTCACAGTAGTTACCTTATAAATGACAGTTACAGTAGTTACCTTATAAATGACAGTTACAGTGGTTACCTTATAAATGACAGTCACAGTGATTACCTTATAAATGACAGTTACAGTGGTTACCTTATAAATGACAGTCACAGTAGTTACCTTATAAATGACAGTTACAGTAGTTACCTTATAAATGACAGTCACAGTGATTACCTTATAAATGACAGTTACAGTGGTTACCTTATAACTGACAGTCACAGTAGTTACCTTATAAATGACAGTCACAGTGATTACCTTATAAAAAATAATCACTGTGGTTACCTTATAAATGACCGTCACAGTAGTTACCTTATAAATGACAGTCACAGTGATTACCTTACAGGGAGTGCAGAATTATTAGGCAAGTTGTATTTTTGAGGATTAATTTTATTATTAAACAACAACCATGTTCTCAATGAACCCAAAAAACTAATTAATATCAAAGCTGAATATTTTTGGAAGTAGTTTTTAGTTTGTTTTTAGTTTTAGCTATTTTAGGGGGATATCTGTGTGTGCAGGTGACTATTACTGTGCATAATTATTAGGCAACTTAACAAAAAACAAATATATACCCATTTCAATTATTTATTTTTACCAGTGAAACCAATATAACATCTCAACATTCACAAATATACATTTCTGACATTCAAAAACAAAACAAAACAAATCAGTGACCAATATAGCCACCTTTCTTTGCAAGGACACTCAAAAGCCTGCCATCCATGGATTCTGTCAGTGTTTTGATCTGTTCACCATCAACATTGCGTGCAGCAGCAACCACAGCCTCCCAGACACTGTTCAGAGAGGTGTACTGTTTTCCCTCCTTGTATATCTCACATTTGATGATGGACCACAGGTTCTCAATGGGGTTCAGATCAGGTGAACAAGGAGGCCATGTCATTAGATTTTCTTCTTTTATACCCTTTCTTGCCAGCCACGCTGTGGAGTACTTGGACGCGTGTGATGCAGACTTCTTCCTGTACCACTGCTTGAAGAAGGTGTCTTCCAGAAACTGGCAGTAGGACTGGGAGTTGAGCTTGACTCCATCCTCAACCCGAAAAGGCCCCACAAGCTCATCTTTGATGATACCAGCCCAAACCAGTACTCCACCTCCACCTTGCTGGCGTCTGAGTCGGACTGGAGCTCTCTGCATTTTACCAATCCAGCCACGGGCCCATCCATCTGGCCCATCAAGACTCACTCTCATTTCATCAGTCCATAAAACCTTAGAAAAATCAGTCTTGAGATATTTCTTGGCCCAGTCTTGACGTTTCAGCTTGTGTGTCTTGTTCAGTGGTGGTCGTCTTTCAGCCTTTCTTACCTTGGCCATGTCTCTGAGTATTGCACACCTTGTGCTTTTGGGCACTCCAGTGATGTTGCAGCTCTGAAATATGGCCAAACTGGTGGCAAGTGGCATCTTGGCAGCTGCACGCTTGACTTTTCTCAGTTTATGGGCAGTTATTTTGCACCTTGGTTTTTCCACACGCTTCTTGCGACCCTGTTGACTATTTTGAATGAAACGCTTGATTGTTCGATGATCACGCTTCAGAAGCTTTGCAATTTTAAGAGTGCTGCATCCCTCTGCAAGATATCTGACTTTTCTGAGCCTGTCAAATCTTCTTTTGACCCATTTTGCCAAAGGAAAGGAAGTTGCCTAATAATTATGCACACCTGATATAGGGTGTTGATGTCATTAGACCACACCCCTTCTCATTACAGAGATGCACATCACCTAATATGCTTAATTGGTAGTAGGCTTTCGAGCCTAGACAACATGCATAAAGAGGATGATGTGGTCAAAATACTCATTTGCCTAATAATTCTGCACTCCCTGTATAAATGACAGTCACAGTGGTTACCTTATAAATGACAGTCACAGTGATTACCTTATAAATGACAGTCACAGTAGTTACCTTATAAATGACAGTCTCAGTAGTTACCTTATAAATGACAGTCACAGTGGTTACCTTATCAGTCACAGTGGTTACTTTATAAATGACAGTCACAGTAGTTACCTTATAAATGACAGTCACACGGCTAGATTTAGAGTTTTGTCGGTAACGACCCGCGTAGCTAACGCTGGATTTTTTCCCACCGAACCTTTTAAATACCGCTGGTATTTAGAGTTCACAGAACGGCTGCGTTAGGCTCCAAAAAGGGAGCGTATAGCATAATTTACCGCCACTGCAACTCTCAATACCAGCGGTGCTTACGGACGCGGCCAGCTTCAAAAACGTGCTCGTGCACGATTCCCCCATAGGAAACAATGGGGCCGTTTGAGCTGAAAAAAAGTCTAACACCTGCAAAAAAGCAGCGTTCAGCTCCTAACGCAGCCCCATTGTTTCCTATGGGGAAACACTTCCTAAGTCTGCACCTAACACCCTAACATGTACCCCGAGTCTAAACACCCCTAACCTTACACTTATTATCGCTGACCCTGGCATATTTTTTTAACCCCTAATCTGCCGCTCCGTACACCGCCGCCACCTACGTTATCTCTATGTACCCCTAATCTGCTGCCCCTAACATCGCCGACCCCTATATTATATTTATTAACCCCTAATCTGCCACCCCCAACGTCGCCTCCACCTACCTACAATTATTAACCCCTAATATGCCGACCGGACCTCACCGCTACTATAATAAAGTTATTAACCCATAATCCGCCTCACTCCCGCCTCAATAACCCTATAATAAATAGTATTAACCCCTAATCTGCCGACCGGACCTCACCACTACTCTAATAAATTTATTAACCCCTAAAGCTAAGTCTAACCCTAACACTAACACCCCCCTAAATTAAATATAATTTAAATCTAACAAAATAAATTAACTCTTATTAAATAAATGAATCCTATTTAAAGCTAAATACTTATCTGTAAAATAAACCCTAATATAGCTACAATATAAATTATAATTATATGGTAGCTATTTTAGGACTTATATTTATTTTACAGGCAACTTTGTATTTATTTTAACCATGTACAATAGCTATTAAATAGTTAAGAACTATTTAATAGCTACCTATTTAAAATAATTACACAATTACCTGTAAAATAAATCCTAACCTAAGTTACAATTAAACCTAACACTACACTATCAATAAATTAATTAAATAAAATACCTACAATTATCTACAATGAAACCTAACACTAGACTATCAATAAATTAATTAAATAAAATACCTACAATTATCTGCAATTAAACCTAACACTACGCTATCAATAAATTAATTAAATAAAATACCTACAAGTATCTACAATTAAACTGTTTGGGGAGGATCAGGGAGGTTGGCGGCTAAGGGGGGATTTTCCACATTAGCATATGTAAATATGCTATTTTTTTAAATTTTTTTAAATACCTTTTATTTTACTACTAGCAGACTTTCTGCCAGTACTTAAGATGGCGGGGACAATTATGGGGTGGGGAGGGAAGAGAGCTGTTTGGGAGGGATCAGGGGGCGTGATGTGTCAGGTGGGAGGCTGATCCCTACATTAAAGCTAAAATTAACCCTGCAAGCTCCCTACAAGCTACCTAATTAACCCCTTTACTGCTAGACATAATTCACGTGTGATGTGCAGCGGTATTTAGCGGCCTTACAATTACCAAAAAGCAACGCCAAAGCCATATAAGTCTGCTATTTCTGAACAAAGGAGATCCCAGATAAGAATTTACAACCATTTGTGCCATAATTGCACAAGCTGTTTGTAAATAATTTCAGTGAGAAACCTAAAGTTTGTGAAAAAGTGAACGTTTTGTTTTTATTTGATCGCATTTGGCGGGGAAATGGTGGCATGGAATATACCAAAATGGGCCTAGATCAATACTTTGGGTTATCTACTACACTACACTAAAGCTAAAATTAACCCTTCAAGCCTCCTACAAGCGCCATAATTAACCCCTTCACTGCTGGGCATAATACACGTGTGGTGCGCAGCTGCATTTAGCGGCCTTCTAATTACCAAGAAGCAACGCCAAAGCCATATATGTCTGCTATTTGTGCACAAAGGGGATCCCAGAGAAGCTTTTACAACCATTTATGCCATAATTGCAAAAGCTGTTTGCAAATCATTTCAGTGAGAAACCTAAAATTTGTGAAAAAATTTGTGAAAAAGTGAACAATTTTTTTTATTTGATCTCATTTGGCAGTGAAATGGTGGCATGAAATATACCAAAATTTGCCTAGATCAATACTTTGGGATGTCTTTTAAAAAAATATATATATTCATGTCAAGGGATATTCAGGGATTCCTGAAAGATATCAGTGTTCCAATGTAACTAGCGCTAATTTTGAAAAAAAGTGGTTTTGAAATAGTAAAGTGCTACTTGTACTTATTGCCCTATAACTTGCAAAAAAGCAAAGAACATGTAAACATTGGGTATTTCTAAACTCAGGACAAAATTTAGAAACTTTTTAGCATGGGTGTTTTTTGGTGGTTGTAGATGTGTAACAGATTTTGGGGGTCAAAGTTAGAAAAAGTATGGGTTCTTTTTTTCATTTTTTCCTAATATTTTATAAAAATGTTTATAGTAAATTATAAGATATGATGAAAATAATGGTATCTTTAGAAATTCCATTTAATGGCGAGAACAACGGTATATAATATGTGTGGGTACAGTAAATGAGTAAGAGGAAAATTATAGATAAACACAAACACTGCAGAAATGTAAAAATAGCCCTGGTCCTTAAGGGAAAGAAATTGAAAAATGGCCTTGTCCTTAAGGGGTTAAGTACAAGAAAGCTGCAAAATGTACAAGGCTGAAGTTGTTTTCTTAATCAGCTTCTTATTCTGCAACTGATTGCAACTTGCAAGTTGTAAAATAAAGATATCTACAGTTATTTTTATTTTAAATAAAATAATGTACTTTCCATAAACCTAAACAAAATTACATTTTATAAAAAAATAATCTTATATTGCAATAAACAGATTGCAAACATAGCATAATTCAGTGGCGTCACTAGGGGGGTGCGGGGGGTGCGGGGGGTGCGGGTCGCACCCGGGTGACACACTCCAGGGGGTGACACCACCAAAAGATTTTTTTTTTTTTTTTTAAAGTTTATAGAAATTCAATGAAATACAATTTAGAGATGCATATATTTTTTATTAGAGGGGCCAGAATTTGTTAACATTAGTGGGATTGGGGAAGTTGTAGCCACTTCATTTTTTTGCCCCTTGAGCCAGCGCTGCAATTTCCACAAATAGTTTTCCCGGCTGCTTTTGCTTGTTTGTACTTTGCTCCTCCCCTGCCCAATTTCACTATGAATGTTGTGGGCATGCCGTGGGGCTTGCGAAGTTGCGCTGCTAGCCTAAACCTGCCTACCTATCTGTGCTCACTGCTCAGTGACATGTGGAACAGTGGAGTCACTCACTGCTGTGCTGTCTCTCTAAACGGGAACTGGGAAATCATGAGGGGGATGCCTGGTACCTGACCACCTGACTGTCTGACACTGTCTTTAAAGGGAAGGAACCACGTATGATGCCCACCAGACCGGTATGGTTACGGTACACTAAATGCACACTGAAGAGGTAGGAGGGGAGGGCAGATGGGGGTCTGGGGGTGGGCAGAGAGCAGAGGTGTTTGGCCATAAGATGTGGTAGGCACACGGCCCGGGGCTGTGCACTGACAGACTTGGAACAGAGTCAGAGAGCAGAATTTTCATAGTTTACGCGCCTAAACCTTTTCTTTAGTGATTTATTTTTAGAGTGCTCTGTTTATATTTCATTTGATGCTCTGCTGAGCCAGGGAGCAGTTCTAGGCATGAGCTTTATAATTAATGCAGTGCAGTTTACATATTTTGTATGTGTGTCTGAGTTTGTGTGTGTGTGTGTGTGTGTCTGAGTGTTTTTGTGTGTGTGTGTGTGTCTGAGTGTTTTTGTGTCTAAGTGTTTGTGTGTGTGCCTGCATGTTTTGTGTGTGTGTGTGTGTCAGAGTGTTTTTGTGTCTAAGTGTTTGTGTGTGTGCCTGCATGTTTTGTGTGTGTGTGTCTGAGTGTTTTTTTTGTGTGTGTGTGTGTGTCTAAGTGTTTGTGTGTGTGCCTGCATGTTTTGTGTGTGTGTGTCAGAGTGTTTTTGTGTGTGTCTGAGTGTTTTTGTGTGTGTGTTTTTGTGTGTGTGTGTGTCTGAGTGTGTTTCTGAGTGTTTGTGTGTGCATCTGAGTGTGTTTTTAAGTGTGTCTGAGTGTTTGTATGTGTGTGTGCCTGTGCGTTTGTGTTTGTGTGTGTCTGCTTTCTGGGGGGAGGGGGTTGACACCATAACTTACCGCACCGGGTGACACCAACCCTAATGATGCCACTGGCATAATTTTGAGTAACTGATATTTTAAATGGGTTAAAATCCTGTGGGCCACTCATTTACATGTGGCTATATACAGGGAGTGAACCCCATCCTACAACAGACACGTTAACAGCCTGGCCCAACGCTCTTTATGGCAAATAAATTGGTGACAACCTTTTCACTTCATATATTTTGTAATCTCCCGCCCCCCCCCCCAAAAAAAAGAAAACTCCTATTTGGCACACAGTTAAACACATAGGTAGATCTGCAGAAAGGGAGCAAACAAATAAATAAAACTTAACTTTTACTGTCAAATCGTTGAGGCTCTAAGAAAGCCCAGGTGAAACGTGCGCTAGGTGTTCACCTGTCTGTGAGTAATCTGGACATGGTTATACTTTATTTGTGTGCTCTCTGTGATTGATATACAGGTAATTCTGGCCATTCCTTAGTCACTGCAAGCCGTATCTTTTTCACAATAATTGTAAGCAGCTGCCTACCAAGAGATGGTCTTATAAGCCCCACCCTTCACTCACCTATGTAGGTAGCAGCAAATCATAGTCAGTAGTTTATTAGGGATCTTTTTCTATCTCGTGGACATCTTACAATGGGCCTCTGACAGTGTTGGAATCTGCTTAATTTTGCAAACTTAGAGCCTCAACGATTATTGTCTTATTTTGAAATAGACAACTGTAGTGTGTTTAATCCAGATGCTCCAAGATTTGTAGTTTAATATTTGACAGTAAAAGTTGTTTTATTTTTTTGGCTCCCTTTCTGCGGATCTATCTATGTGTTTAAGTGTGTGCCAAATAGTGGTTTTATTTTTTCTTTTTCTTTGGGATTACACTGTATACCAACCACTAGGGCACCTCCCGCACTCCCCTAAGGAATATGAGTGTATGGGTTATAGATGGAACCATAATTTGATGAATAAGGCAGTTCTATTGCAATCGCCAGGAGGCTCTAGTGTGCGGAGTGTTCGTCGAATGAATGTCGGCCAGTACATGATCATGGTCCGACCAAGCACAGAGTGAGATATTGGCTTGTGTGATAAGGTCTAGAGAGTCTGCTGTGGAGAAAATGTAGTCTAATCTAGCATATTGCTTAAGTGGTTGAGAGTAATGGGTGAAGTCTTTATCTTTAGGGTGGGTAGCTCTCCACACATCATAATAGCCTGAGCAGGACATTAAATTGTGGATCTTGTTGGCTAGAAGTTCAGCAGCTGAATGTGTCTTGTTTGTGTCAGCAGATTTTATATCCACCCTGGGGTCCTAGACCATATTAAAATCCCCAGCCATAATGACTCTACCCTGCTTAACCTGGTCTATTGTATGAAGAATATGTTTCAAATATTTGGGTAGGTGAGTATTTGGGAGGTAGACAGAGGCCAGTGTATAGAGCACGTGGTTCAGTTTACAGATCAAAATGACGTATCTAGATTGTGGGTCCTTAATAGCCTGAATAGGCTCAAAGGCAAGGCGCTTGTGGAGCAGAATGGCAGTTCCTCTAGCTTTTTTAGTGAAAGTGTTATATATTCGATGTGAGTGTATGACTTGGAGGAGAATCTGACGGGTTCATTCGCTAGCCAGTGCGTTTCCTTTAGGAATACAATGTCAGGGTTATGATGCTTCAGGGATCGCAGTAGGAGGCTATGTTTATGGGGGGAGTTGAGACCTCTGACATTATGGGTAAAAAGTCTTAGAATGGACCGGGCCATGCATTAAAGGGCGGAGGTAACAATGGCCTCTTAGTATGGGGCAGGAAGTGGAGGGGGGAAGAAGGGAAAGGGGAGGCGGAAGGGTGAGAAAGACACTGAAAAGTGTCTGGAGTGTGGTGGAAATAGAGGTGGCATCTGGGTGGGGGGGGGGGACCTAATACTCGAGAGCAAATGGAGATGGGCCAGAATGCCAGCCCCGCTCTAATATAAACAACTACATGTCAATAAGTAGTAAACATGAAATTCTAAGTTAAACAGTGGAAAATAGTGCAAAAACATGAACATTGGTGCATTTCTAAATACATAACCGTAACAACCCTGACATGTGACCAGACATGTTTGCCGGGTTAAAAGGGCCTAGTGGAGAGGTAGAAAGAAAGACCCATAATACCCATTAATTTGTTCAGCAAATCAAGGAGTCATCCCAGGATGACCAAGAGAGTCTCGTGGCTGCTGTAACTTGGGGCGCTTCAGTCCCTGATCCCTTGTAGACCATTCTGGAGCTGAAGCTCATAATTTAGGGTGCAAAGGAGCTTGTATGGTCGGGGGTTCCTGGAGGAGACCCCAGGACGTGAGGAGGGATAGACCCTGAGAGACAGTGGAGGCCACAACTGTTTGGTTGTCCTTGGAAATAATAAGTCTAATGGGATAACCCCATCTATACCTGTGGGCAGACAGGTCAGGGAGAAGCTGGACTTCACCAAATCTATCGCTTAGGCTTGACTTTTTAAAGGCGGCTTGCATCAGCCGATCCTTATACAGGAAGCTATGAAAGCACACTATAACGTCTCTTGGTTTGTCCGGGGCCACCATCCTGGAACGGAGGGCTCTGTGTGCTTGCTCTATAGTACCCGTTAACCCTTCAGGAGAGCCAACTAGTTCCTGGAAAAGAGCCTACAGATATTCTTGTAGGTTCGATGATGAAACAGATTCTGGAATGCCTCGGAAACTGACGGCTAGATTTGGAGTTTGGCGGTAGATGGGCTGCTAACGCTACGCGTGGTTTATGTCTAACGCACGGCATTGTTTGACTCCGGTATTTAGAGTCCAAACAAAACCTTCTAACGATACTCCTAACGCGTGTATTTCACACGCGGAATCCTGCCCGCGTTAGACAGTCTCCCATAGAGATCAATGGAAAAGCAAAAAAAAAGCTTTTTTCACCTAACACTCGATCTCGCGAGAAATACGCACAGCTCGGTCATATGACGCATACCACATCATGCACAACAATAACACGCCGCAAATGTCACAACAACAATCACTCAACAAAGCACAGAAGCATTACACATTCACAAGCGGGGGGAATTTTAATAAAATTAAATACAGGGAATACGCATATCATTTTAGATGCGGAAATACGCAAAATAACAACAAGGAAAATACAAATAATATATAAACTAAAATAATCGCATTCAATATCACTATATATTAGGACAAACATACATATACAACACTTCACTAATACCACACCATCGCAAATTCACATTTAAACATAATACTATTGGACAATGTTATAGAAAACAAGCACTATGACATCATCGCATTCTACACATTCCACAAATAATAACTCAAAATGAGCATGCGCAAATTCACACACCTAATACACATTGCACAAATATTAATTGCTAATAAAGCACACCTGAACACAATTTACAACGCAAATCGGTACATCATTAAACATTTACACAGGGTATATAAGCACCACACAAGCATGGCTTCTTTGACTGTGTTGCTGGTGGGTCTTTGGAGATTGGAGGTTTAAGATTAGAGAGTTTGTGCATTATTGTGAGTTAGTGTTAGTGTTAGTGTGAGAGAGTCAGTTGTTAGTGGGAGTGGGAGTTAGTGGTAGTGGGAGAGAGTCAGTTAGTGGGAGTGTGAGTGAGTTTGTGGTAGTGGGAGTTGTTAGTGAGTGGTAGTGTGATAGAGTCAGTTAGTGGGAGCGTGAGTTAGTGGTAGTGGGAGTTATTGAGAGTTAGTGGGAGTTATTGAGAGTTAGTGGTAGTGTGAGTTAGTGAGAATTAGTAGTAGTGTGAGTTAGTGAGAGTTAGTGCTGGTGTGAGTTAGTGAACGACAGTTGGTTTGGGTGAGTGTGCGAGTGCTTTTTCTGTACACTTAACACATTTACACGCAAACACATTCAATACATACATACAGTTATCAATAACACTACATACACTCCATACCCCATACCCCCTCATACTACACTCCATACCCCATTCCCTGTAGTCCCATTCCCTTTCATCCCATTTACTCTTATCCCATACCCCATCCCCATCCCATCCCCATCCCCTAGTTACATTTAGTTTACATATCCTCCTTTTAGTCTTCTTCTTCTTTTTGTTTATTTAAATACTCCTTACCCTCTTTGTTTTTGTAGATCCCTCTCACACTTTCAGCACTTATTTTGTCTTTTTAGTTCTTTATTTTGACCCCCTTTCATTTCATCACACTCACTTTTTGTTTGATTATTTGGGGTTTAGTTTAGGGAACAGATGGAGGGCAGGCAGGGGAGAGGTAGAGGGGGGAGGAGAGGGAGGGTGAGAGGAACAGGGCAGGAAGGGGGGCAGGAAGGGGGGCAGGAAGCGGGGGTGGAAGCGGTGGGTGGACCCAGCCACTTGGTTCAAGATGAACAAGTGGCTGGGCCCAGTGGCGGACAGAGTAGGGCTTCACAGTCCGGGAAACAGAGGGCATCGTCACAGGGGAAGGCCAAGGCGACTAGGGAGGCAAGGTTTTCGATGGAGGAGAAGGAGGCCCTCGTCGAGGCCTATATGGCCAGGTATAGGAGGCTGCAGCATCAAAAGACCACCCCGACTGAGAAGAGGAAGCTCTGGCATGAGATAAGGAATGCAGTCAATGCAGTGGGTGGACGGAATAGAGATATGGACTCTATAAAACATCGATACCGGGACTGCAAGATGGATCTCAAGAAAAAGTTAAGCCTGGAGGCACGACATTCCGCAGGAACCGGTGGCGGCCCTGCACTGGAAATCGAGTACTGCCGATGGGAGGAAATGTTGCGGCCCAGCATCTCCGAGGTGGATGTAGTCGGTATCGGAGGAATTGATACCGGGAACCTGCCATTCTCATCTGACGGTAAGCTCATTTAAGAATAAATTCACATACGAATGTATTTCAAGGGACACTATACGCAAACCTTTACTTTCATGATTAAGGTAGAGAATACAATTTGACAAAACATTCAAATTTACTTATTACCTAATTTGATTCATTCTTTAGATATACTTTAATGAAGAAATAGCCATGGACACGGTGAACCAATCACAGGAGGCAGCTATATTCAGCTAACAATCAGCAGCTTCTAAGCATATTTAGTTATGCTTTTCAGCATAGAATATCCAGAGAATGAAGCTAATTAGATAAGAAAAGTACATTAGAAAGTTGATTATAATTGTATGCTTCTAAATCATGAAAGATAAAACATTGGGTTTCATGTCCCTTTAAGGATCAGATTAATGCTATTACGTTGTTTACACGCATTCACAATTACTTTGCGGTTACATCAGTATCTAGGCTATAGGTTAGGTGTGCATTTAAACAGACTGAAAACAAACGCTAAAACATTCAGATTGACCAGAGATATCACAAACACGGTTTAGAAAATGCGCAAATCGTATTGATTGTTAGATTTCAAAGTGGATTAATGAGGCTGCATTTGTAATTGTATCGTAAGCTAAGTCATTTAAAGCTTTATCAGGAAATATGCTAATATATACATTTATTTCTTTTTCAAATATACAGAGTCTGGGGAGGAGGCAGCACAGCAAATACAGGCTCCTCCTGTTCCCCGGGATGAGAGTGGTGGGGATCAATCTCCACCTCGGAGGGAAGATGCCCCCCTTGACGAAGAGGCCACGGAAGCAGAGGAAGAGGCCCCGGAACCAGAGGAAGAGGCCGCGGAACCAGAGGCCCCTCAAGGACCCGCACCCCGCCGTGCACGGGCACCCCGCCATGCACGGGCACCCCGCCAAGCACAACAAGAGGAATTAGCGGAGGTGCAGGTTCTACTAGACTACATAGACCAGATGCGTAACTCCCGGATACAAAATATAGAAGGCCGAACTCGAATTCTTGAAGGACAAAATAATTGAAGGCCAAAACAAAATAATAAACATACTTACTAGAATAGAAGAAGGGCAAAACAGAACCTTTAATCTACACCAAGAGATGTTAAATATTTTCCGGGAGGTGCATGCTGGTCTGCCTCCTGGTCCGCCTCCTGCTGCTGGGCCTCCTGCTGCTGGGCCATCTTCTCCTGCTGGGCCATCTTCTCCTGCTGGGCCATCTTCTCCTGCCGGGCCATCTTCTCCTGCCGGGCCATCTTCTCCTGCCGGGCCATCTCCTCCTGCCGAGCCATCTCCTCCTCCTCACCTTGGTCGTCCCAGTACTCTTCCTTCCACTCTTCCCACAACATATCCAATGAGAACTTGTCGGAGTCGGCAGTTGACCCTCCCAGAGCCTCAGCCCCGTGGGAAGAGGGGAAGGAAGAAGAAGTAAGTATTTGTTTTCATGTTTAATGTTATTTTTATTTAATGTGTAATGGATAGGTATGTAATGATGTGGTTTTCATACACTTGTGGACCACACTCTGTATATAATCTACTTCTATGGGACCGGGTCCATGGAGGCAGATTGTTTGCAGAGTGTGGGTTATAAGTGTGTGAAAACCACATCACATACCTATCCTTGTTCATGATATTGATTGGTTTCTGTGATGTGATGTCCAAACTGTTTCCCGAATCGCAAACAAAATTACCATTACAATTATCCATGATGGCATATTACTGTTTGAATGCCAATAACACAGCTTAAAGGGACAGTCAGAACATTATTGATTACAAAGAAAACACTGTATTACGCATTATCAAGTTGGAAACAACAAAACATGGAGAAATACGTGTGGCTTATGTGCTTACCCTTGTATCTATGACTATGAAAAATGACCACTTATTTGTTGTTCTGTCATAACAACATTTTAGACATCAATGATCAATACATGGTAAATAATATGCTGTATGAGCACAAGGTTTTAGATATACAAATGCTATCCAAATGCCCTCTAGTGGTCAAATTGCATAATGATTACATGCACTCTTCAAGCTCTAAGAAATGAGCACACGAACCTCATAGGTTTAGCTAGCTAATTAAAATAAACACAGACAAATGATTAATTGGTGAGAAACCTTTGATATCATTGATATTACAAAATTGACTTTTATAATAATGCAAAACATTATTTGTTTTCTAAACTGTCCCTTTAACAAAATTACATATGCTAACATATATTTGAAGATTGTTGGTATATCTACATGTACTTGTTCAAACAATAAATATTGAAATCAGATTTATATTGACGTGTTAAATAAAGTCTATTTTCTTAAAGAGACATTATTGTGTTAATTTATTTTTATAAAGACATTTGTTTTAACAATGAATATGGTTTAAAGTCCTTTTAGGAGTGGGGGGTGAAAATATGCTAACAATAATATATTTGGAGATTAACCAATGTGGAACTCATACATGATACAAAAATAAACATTTGCATTAAAGGGACAGTAGACTATATTTTTAACAGAACTGTATGTAATAGACACTACTAGAAACAACAAGATTAACATATACTGATATCAATATTACAAAGCTTTAAACACTTTCAAAGAAAATCGGGTTAGCTCTATTGAAAATATAGATGAACCCCCATTACAACCGTAAAACAAGACAATACCCCATCATTAACATATGAAAAGACCCTTTACACAAACAGGAGAAAGCTGGAGATGGTACTCACATGAAACTCAGAGGCTTGGCGAGGAGTCTGAAAATTACTTACATTTTCTTTGAACAGAAGCAAAATGAAACGTGTATTTGTTAAACAAAGTTTTGATTTATAATGTGAGTGTCTAATGAACCTTTAATAAAATATACGACGAAATTACATTTAGAAGAAGTCGGCATCATATATTTAGCATATGATAAAGATAAATGCATATTGATTACTTTATTCTAACACAATAGCGCATATTTATGAATTAGATATCTTTAACATTAAACACAACAGTCATTTTTCATAAAAAGGAACATATTGTTGACCAACATATTAAACAACATGGACTATAGAGATTTGCACTTGCCTCGAAATATCTTATGCATGAAAACATTTTGCTTTCGTTCGTTTATTCAACCAGACATCCAGCAAAAGAGAATGTGGTGATCTTTATCAGCTATGGGTCAACAATGTAACATGATGCAAACAATCCATATTCGCAATGTTTTTAAACTTGGCTTCATTCACAAACGTGTTTAACGTGCACAAACAAATATTGCGGGACTACGTAATACGATCAGACGTTTTTTTACCTTTGCATGTGACGTCTTAATTAACATGGCGCTTCCTTGATCACGTAAGAACGCAATCCAATAAAAGGCACATTCTTGATCACGTAAGAACGCAAACAAAAAAAAAGGCGCATCCTTGATCTCGTAAAAACGCCATCCAATAAAAGGTGCATCCTTGATCGCGTAAAAACGTCAGTCAATACAAGGAATCATTGGACAGCCTGGCAGGTGACGTCTTAAGCAACATGGCGCATCCGCGATCGCAGAAAAACCGCAGCCAATACAAGGACTCAGTTGACAGCTTGGCATATCACTAAGAAACGTATTTATATTTTTGTAACTAGTATGTGTCTAGATTGCTATCTAGGAATGTCACGAAATCATGAATCATCTTTTCGGACTTGACTGTCCCTTTAACTATAGCTATGGTGTATATCTTTAACATTTAAAAGATACACATGAGAAATACATATGCCATTGATGTTTTAAGATATGTTTAGATTGTTTGGGAATAACAATAATGACACATGTATTGATCAAACGTGTCATTTATTCAAGTTGAAATATGGTCAGACTACCTATAGCCATATATGGGAGGAGAAGTATTTTTTAACAATATTTTGAAAAACATATTCCTCATCTAAAATATGCGCATTACACACAGAGATTGATTTGGTTACACTTTTACAATAAGATAGAATAGAAAATGAAATACATGTGCTGTCAACATTACAATAAGATTGTTTATTATTAAGATTATATGTCCTTGTTCATGTAAAAAGGACAAAAACGCTTTAGAAATGGAAATACATTCATTAACAATTGTGCTCACCATCACTTAAAGGGACATGATTTTTATTTATAAAAAGAGGATACACAGAGACAATACTATTTCAAGGAAATGAACACTTTACAGGGATTATATCATTGTATCAATCCTCAGATCATTTGTTAAAGGTGCATCAATTCATGCAGAGTTTATAAATACACACATGGATGTGAAATTTGAAATATACATATATAACAATCTATATATACATATATAAAATAATTACTATGCTAATCATAATCATGCAATGATAAAGCTTTTAGAAAAAAATATAAAGACAAAAATAAAAATTACATTGGAGATGTTAATCTTAAAGTCATTTACAATTGTATTACATATATGATTCAGGAAACAACATTATTTTGGGTAGGTCTCTTTAAGGATCAACCAGATAAATTAGAGATTTCAATCAATGACATGAATAAGGAGGACAAAGAATCGTGCAATGACATGTCTTTTATTAGTATGTCAGAAAACAACAATGTTTATAAATAATATGGTAAAGATCAGGAAAATTGGAGCCATATGACAAGGTAACAGAGTGCATCACAGTCCATGAAGAGAGTTGCCAAGGGCCACCATAGCCCCATTGGAGCCATATGACAAGGTAACAGAGTGCATCACAGTCCATGAAGAGAGTTGCCAAGGGCCAGCATAGCCCCATTGTAGATATATGACAAGGTAACAGAGTGCATCACAGTCCATGAAGAGAGTTGCCAAGGGCCAGCATAGCCCCATTGTAGATATATGACAAGGTAACAGAGTGCATCACAGTCCATGAAGAGAGTTGCCAAGGGCCACCATAGCCCCATTGTAGATATATGACAAGGTAACAGAGTGCATCACAGTCCATGAAGAGAGTTGCCAAGGGCCACCATAGCCCCATTGGAGCCATATGACAAGGTAACAGAGTGCATCACAGTCCATGAAGAGAGTTGCCAAGGGCCACCATAGCCCCATTGGAGCCATATGACAAGGTAACAGAGTGCATCACAGTCCATGAAGAGAGTTGCCAAGGGCCACCATAGCCCCATTGTAGATATATGACAAGGTAACAGAGTGCATCACAGTCCATGAAGAGAGTTGCCAAGGGCCAGCATAGCCCCATTGTAGATATATGACAAGGTAACAGAGTGCATCACAGTCCATGAAGAGAGTTGCCAAGGGCCACCATAGCCCCATTGTAGATATATGACAAGGTAACAGAGTGCATCACAGTCCATGAAGAGAGTTGCCAAGGGCCACCATAGCCCCATTGGAGCCATATGACAAGGTAACAGAGTGCATCACAGTCCATGAAGAGAGTTGCCAAGGGCCACCATAGCCCCATTGTAGATATATGACAAGGTAACAGAGTGCATCACAGTCCATGAAGAGAGTTGCCAAGGGCCACCATAGCCCCATTGTAGATATATGACAAGGTAACAGAGTGCATCACAGTCCATGAAGAGAGTTGCCAAGGGCCACCATAGCCCCATTGTAGATATATGACAAGGTAACAGAGTGCATCACAGTCCATGAAGAGAGTTGCCAAGGGCCACCATAGCCCCATTGGAGCCATATGACAAGGTAAAAGAGTGCAACAGGCACAACAATAAACTGAAAAAAAGGCCAAATGGCAACAATAACAAAAACATCAACATGTGGACGGAGGATTCTTATCTGCGCCCTTGGAGCATCTCCAGATCCTCCACTTACTGGTCATCCTCTTCATCGTCCTGTGCATGTCCAGCTCCAGATTCAGGCCTTGAATTTAATAGCATGATTTGACGCAGAGTCAAATCCTGAACCCGGAGCTGGGCCTGCATGGTGTCGTTCATCCCTCTCAGGACAGCTGCGTTCCTCAACACGGCCTGCTCTACTCGTGCTATACCTTCTAGCATGAGCCATGCTGAGTCACAGCCTAAAATAAAGAATAAATCAAATATTAAGGATAATTACACAACAGAAGAAAAAATAAGCAAAGATACATTGTCATCATAAAGACAAATCGTTCTTTACATCAATTTGTTGAAATTGATTCTTTACACATTAAATATGTTATTCAGACAGACCGAAATCATTAAAGGGACAGTTTCCTCAAACATGTTGTCCCCTTTAATTGGTTTTCGATGATCCACTTATACAGCTTGAGTGTATAAAATCTTCTTAAAGGATTTACATTGTACTTACATTAGCAATTTAAATATTTTAATTATACTGTGGTAGGCACACCTATCCTTAAACATTTTGGCGTTGAGGACAAGCTGTGTAAACATAGCAACCTGAAGAAATTACATTCCCACTGGGTTAGACAAGAGATAATGTATCAACATTTGTACATAAATTGTTGGATCCAAGTAGTGGTGATTGGTATATGTAGTGATATCAAATTAAAGGGACACTGAACCTAAATATTTAATTGACTGATTCAGATAGAGCATGACATTACAAATATTAAAAAATTACACATATTCTTTAAATGTTAGAATTCTCTAGCTAGATTTTGAATGCAAGAATGTAGGTTTATAGGGCAGGCCATATTTGTTTATCAACTTTGGTTGTCCCTGCTGGTTGATGGATACATTCATCCAACAATAAAGAAATGATGTCCACAATTATTTTCTATTTAAAATTAATTCTAGGCATTTCTTTGTTTCAATAAAGATAGCAAGAGAATGAAGAATAATTCATAAGAGTAGTAAATTATAAATTTGATTAACATTGCATGCTCTATTTGAATCACAATAGAAACAATTTGCCTTCAGTGTACCTTTAAGTATCTTATAATGTGGATTTCTGAATGATACTTACAGCTGTGCCTGGGAAGGACAATCCGACACCCAGGACAATGAAGGTTGAGACAGGGGGGAGGGATGGGATTGGGTTGGGGAGGGATGAGCTGCTGCTCTGGGGTAGGCCGTACAGCTGGGGAGTGGTGAGTTGGGGTCTGGGCAGCTGGGGTAGCTGTACGGCCCATAATACGGGGAGAGCAGCGAAGGGGGATGAAGGGCCGTTTTTTGGGAGGGACAGGAAAGGACAAATGGGAAGGGCCGGCAGGGGCCTGGGCCTGGGCAGGGGTCTGGGCCTGGGCAGGAGTCTGGGCCTGGGCAGGGTTCTGGGCCTGGGCAGGGGTCTGGGCCTGGGCAGGGGTCTGGGCCTGGGCAGGGGTCTGGGCCTGGGCCTGGGCAGGGGTCTGTGACTGGCTAGGGGACTGGGCAGGGGCGGAAAACAGATGACCAGAGGTGCAGGATCCATCTGAAATAAATAATACAAATATATTAACATCTCATATATCATGAAATCAAATCAACGCATTTAAAATTGATTATGTTTTCAATATACTTAGAAGTGTGTTTGAATTTCTAAACAATTATGAAATGAGGATATGGTATGCATATAGGCACTCAGATGAATATCAATGACTGTCTGTACAATTATAACATTATTATTGTGGTTTGGCCTGGAATATGCATGTGACATAATGATGGCATGAATTATAAATAAAATAAAAAAAAAAAAACATCCAAGCATATTTTCATGCTGCCTGATATAGAAAGGGGGCAGTAGTGTATTTGAACAGACAAATAATATTCCTTTTTAAAGTGCAAAAGCTGTAGACTTTGAATGTCTTCAATAAAATGATTTCCAATAAAGCAACATGTTGTAAACATGATAGATATATTTCACATACCATCAGACTTCAAGGCAGCCTCTTCCTCCTCCGTCACACATGTTAAATCAATCTCTGTAAAACATAACATGTTGTGTACACGTTAAGATCAGATATTATAACATATGTTACTGTTGCATTAAAGATATACACACCCAAAGTTATGATTTGCATCATTTTGATGGAGCATACAAATGACATTAGATTTGTTATTCTCAATTATTCAGATTTTCGATGTATTGTTTGTATTAATTTCAAAATCATAAAAGCATAGTACATAGAACATTTAAGATTTCTCATGTGTGTATCACTTGATGACTGTTGTCAAAAATGAACATGGAAACAAACATATGCTATACATCTTCTGAATAACAAAGGTGTAGACTAAGAAAGTTTTAATTATTAATCTTTCAATATTCCAAGAAAATTAATATATAATCAGAGGAGTAAATTATATGTTTGTTTCAAATGTTATGCTTCATGAGAATCATGCTCATAATATTGATTACCAATACACCTTCAATGACATATAAATGAGTCAATGGACTTACCAGAAGACCGTAAATGCGGCTCTGTGTCAGTGCTGGATTCCTCGGGGCTCCCCACACCAACTCTCTCTATGAATGATATAGATATATATTAGTGAACACATTTGGGATAGCACTAAATCACATCTGTAGCGATTTTTAAGAATAATCAACTTGAAAATGTGAAGAATAGAGCAGTCATTATCCAAAAGAAAAGCTTGATTGAATCAAGGGGATTCTGTTAAAAATGATGTATTGAACATATGTTTAATTTCTGACTATATTAGACATCAAAATCATCTCATACGATGCTATTGCATATCTAAATATACCCATTGATCAATGTTCTTAAAAGAATACACACAAACCACATTTTGAATAACAGCTGTTGACAAATATAAACAAAGACATGTGGCACATCGAGCCATTTGTGCAATGTACAGTAATCTTGTTTAGGACACAACACATATTTATCACAATACAAAACCAAATTGATTAGTACAAATATGTAATCATGGTGCTGTTAGAGTATGCTGATATCTATAAAGTAACTCCAACAGTGAATATGTGAATTATATATCAATATTGTCTAATCCAAAGAATGTAAAGATGAATGAATCTATTGTTTATTAAAGGGACACTGACATGATTTATTTCAATCATTGATTTCACTGTTCAAACTGTTCCAAATGATTTTACATTGACTCCTATTATAATTGGAATGTTGCTACATTTTAATCTTAAAGGCAGATAAGCAATATTGGATTCAATAAATATTGTTTGTTGAAGGTATCCACCAATCATCAATCAAAACCCAGGTTGGTCAACCAAAATTGAGCTGCAGATAAACGTACATTCTTGATTTTAAAATACATTTAGCAATAGAATATTTCACATATGATTATAGTATTATAAGACAGATTCACCAAGCGCCAGCTGAAAATGACCCTTAGCTCAGATAAATTGACCCCTAGTGGTCAAAAAATGGAAACAGAATGACTCAGAATTCTATCAGAGCGCCAACGAAAGAAGGCAGGGTCTAGAATATACCAAAAGTTTCACCAAAAACTTCACGAATGTATTTTACTGTATTTATTACAACACATTAAAAACAATAATAAACAATGTACTTTCAAACAATGTTCATGTGTATTTTATGATATATGAAAACCAGTATTGTATTTAAACAACATTGATGGCTAAAACTGACAAATAATAAAAGATCGTTGTTTAAAAAATCACAGTCCTCAGGATAATCAGGATATTAAAATCAGAATTCGTTTTAAAAGTAAAAATCAATCTAAAAGTCCCTCATGGATCCATGTTAACATTCTAGTAGTTATTCCAACCATTCATTGGAGTCAATGTACTCAATATTGGAGCTTTAGACACCAATAACTGCCTGTACGCAGATTTAAAGTTCTGACAGTCTGTGAAAAATACCTTCAACAAAGCATTAAGTTGGATACTAGTATTTATCAAATACTACTTTTTAGGTTAAGTAGAGAGCAAAGTGTGGTTAAACTTAAACTTCCAATGTTACCTAGCTCTCACACTGCCTATATGCAGATTTAAAATTCTGACATTCTGTGAAACACTCCTTAACAATGCATTGAGTGTGATCAACTGTTTATCTCAAATAATATTTTGCAGGTTAAGTGGAGTGCAGAGTGTGGTTAAACTCTCAATGTCACCTAGCTTGATCCTCAAATTGGATCCTAAATCCTTGTGCAGCGGTTTAAAACACAAAACAACAAATGTATAGACAAATTGGTAAAAGTGGTTAATACCGTTTTAGAGTGATAAAAATGTTGTGCCAATTCAAAATTGTGAAAATTCAAAAGTGTGAACTTATAATATTGAGGTGTCTCCTAGAAGACAATCCATAGCCTGTACAAAAATCTTTCCAAAAACGTGTAGAAAAATAATCCTTTCAAAAAACGTGAAAAAAGAACAAAAGCAAATACTCTAGTGGGAAATATACTTGGTAAAAAATATAATGTAGTAAAAAACAATCTGGTGATTAATCCTCAAGTCAGTGCTAAATCCATACAATTAGTGAAAAATAATAATATAATCTCTAAAATCCTAAAGTAATCCAATGATAAAATGAGTGGTGCTACGAAAAAATTATTAGAAAGTCTGTTTGCAAAAAATGTTAAGTTTTAGGTTTCCTCACGGTCCTATGTGTGCAAGATTTCTCAGGCAGCCCTGGGTCCCTTTGCCCTCAAGCATGTGGTTCCTCAGCCTTTTCAAGCCTTTGTGCCCTCTGCTTGCTAGCTCACGGTCCCTCTGCCGAAAGAATATATAATAGTGTAGATTGCTATAGATAGGTGAATAATATGAAATAACACTTACCAGCCAACGCGTTTCGGTCCGAAATGACCTTTCTCAAGACTGGTTTTTACCTATTGCCAGGGCATTTAAATACCCTGTCGTTAATGACCTTTCCATAGCACCGGAAGTGTTTGTTTAAAACCTCCGTTTTTTGATTATTCCTCTTAGTATCTTTCTAACATATGTTTACAACTGTAGAAAATTATATATTCCTCCTATTGTTTACAATCAAGTATGTAAAAAACTGTTGTGTAGTTATTCTTGGGTTTTTTTTCTAGCCCGGTTTTCGTCCTTTTCTATTGGTTGTTTCTCATGTGTGTATCACTTGATGACTGTTGTCAAAAATGAACATGGAAACAAACATATGCTATACATCTTCTGAATAACAAAGGTGTAGACTAAGAAAGTTTTAATTATTAATCTTTCAATATTCCAAGAAAATTAATATATAATCAGAGGAGTAAATTATATGTTTGTTTCAAATGTTATGCTTCATGAGAATCATGCTCATAATATTGATTACCAATACACCTTCAATGACATATAAATGAGTCAATGGACTTACCAGAAGACCGTAAATGCGGCTCTGTGTCAGTGCTGGATTCCTCGGGGCTCCCCACACCAACTCTCTCTATGAATGATATAGATATATATTAGTGAACACATTTGGGATAGCACTAAATCACATCTGTAGCGATTTTTAAGAATAATCAACTTGAAAATGTGAAGAATAGAGCAGTCATTATCCAAAAAAAAAGCTTGATTGAATCAAGGGGATTCTGTTAAAAATGATGTATTGAACATATGTTTAATTTCTGACTATATTAGACATCAAAATCATCTCATACGATGCTATTGCATATCTAAATATACCCATTGATCAATGTTCTTAAAAGAATACACACAAACCACATTTTGAATAACAGCTGTTGACAAATATAAACAAAGACATGTGGCACATCGAGCCATTTGTGCAATGTACAGTAATCTTGTTTAGGACACAACACATATTTATCACAATACAAAACCAAATTGATTAGTACAAATATGTAATCATGGTGCTGTTAGAGTATGCTGATATCTATAAAGTAACACCAACAGTGAATATGTGAATTATATATCAATATTGTCTAATCCAAAGAATGTAAAGATGAATGAATCTATTGTTTATTAAAGGGACACTGACATGATTTATTTCAATCATTGATTTCACTGTTCAAACTGTTCCAAATGATTTTACATTGACTCCTATTATAATTGGAATGTTGCTACATTTTAATCTTAAAGGCAGATAAGCAATATTGGATTCAATAAATATTGTTTGTTGAAGGTATCCACCAATCATCAATCAAAACCCAGGTTGGTCAACCAAAATTGAGCTGCAGATAAACGTACATTCTTGATTTTAAAATACATTTAGCAATAGAATATTTCACATATGATTATAGTATTATATTTAAATGTTGATTAATATTGCATGCTCTATCTGAATGACAACATTAATAATTTTAGCTCAGTGTCCCTTTAATATAAAAATATATTGATTTGACAATGTTGGTGTTAATGAATTCTCTACTCCATATGTTGATGTAATGAATGGGATTGAGCATGCAATTCCAATCTAATATGTTATTTAAGGATATCCTAAGAATTATTTAATTTTCATCTATTAAAGGGACATGAAGCTCTAAATGTGTAATTGTATACTTTTTGAAACTATGTACTACTGTTATCTGAACACATGATTTTAACTTTTGTAAAAATGCCAATTTATGCATAAAAAAACAGCCGGATAATACCAGTAATGCATTGTTTAACCTAAACCAAAATCCATTTTTTTTTTAAGAACTAAAACAATAGACTGAACCAATGTAGCTCATAAAATGTTTAAACAAAACAATAAAATCACGTTTAAAAATCATTCTATGTAAAATTTAGTTGGCATGTCCCTTAAATGACGTGATCAATTTAAAAAATGGAATCTATATTTTTAAAATCTAAACATATGCAAAAGTGTGTGTATTTTTAAAAAATGTATACAAATAAGATTAAGCAATACACAAGGGAAGAATATAAATTGGACAATCAAAGAATCTTACATTAAAATTAAGACATCCAGAATAGATGGGATATCTTAAATTCCAAACAAAATCAGAGTAGTCTTACAATGTAATCCTATTTTTTGGTTTTATTTATTCTTATTTGCAAAAAGTTTTAAAATCCATTTTGCAGATACATATAAATATTGAACAATGTGGATTTAGTATGTAATGTTCTGTCCATGTTTCTAAGACAAATGTCAATTAAAATGAGACATACCATACTGTGACAAGCCCTGCCTTGAGGATCCAGCACCAACATCCAGATCTGTAATATATTAAATGAGGATTGGATATCATTAATACAAATCATGCCATGTTTAAAATCTTTACATTATTAGCAAATCAATTAAAAACTATTAATCCTTTGGTAGTTCCATGAGTTAATTGTTTCCTCAATTAAATTCATGATAAATATATCCTGTACTCTTATTTTCAATCAGTTGTGTTGTTTACTGTAGCTTAAATTATTTTTTTGTGTTGTTTCATTCTCATCAATTGATGGGCATATGTTATAATTTTTTTGGATTCTGCTTTTTTCTTTTTTTATTATGTATAATATTGAAAATAAGAATACTGTATTCTTCACATATATAATAATTCACATTTCATTTTGACCAACATGTGTAAAGCAATGCCACTTACAGCAAACCCATGTTAATGTGTATGCGCAATTCCATTTTCGCGATCATTGCGCAATGATTCCAAGCGGAATTACGCATCCGTCATTTGACCAACATGTATAAAGCAATGCCACTTACAGCTAACCCATGTTAACGTGTATGCGCAATTCCATTTTCGCGATCATTGCGCAATGATTCCAAGCGGAATTACGCATCCGTCATTTGACCAACATGTATAAAGCAATGCCACTTACAGCAAAACCATGTTAACGTGTATGCGCAATTCCATTTTCGCGATCATTGCGCAATGATTCCAAGCGGAATTACGCATCCGTCATTTGACCAACATGTATAAAGCAATGCCACAAACAGCAAACCCATGTTAACGTGTATGCGCAATTCCATTTTCGCTCTGTGACGCATATTCTGTAGAGCGCAAGAAACATCATTCCTATTTCATGTGTCACTAATCTAAAATCAGATATCTAAACATCATATGTAGTGTATGTTGTGAGATCTGTATAGGTTTAGTATCTGACTATATACACATTTTTTTAAAAAATTCAAATATTAAGATATTATATGAAGTTGGATAGTTACCTGGTTCAGATTCTCCATCATCTCCTCCCAGGCCACCGGACGGAGAAGCAGCTGCCCTGGCCCCCGCGTCAGGACTTTCAGATCCCGCAGCTGGGAGGGAAGAAGAGGAGGCCGAGGATGGCGAGGATCTAAATCTTTTGGGGACCCGGAGATTGAGGAGCTCGCATAAAGTCACCTCATAAGGGAGTAGGTATAGTTTCCGCGGGGCCTTTCTTTGGCCCCCTCTTTTACGGGCTTGTACCCAGTCCCTAATGAGGTTAACTTTTTTTGTTAAGCGCAACCTCATATCTCCGAATCTCCTCATGATTTGATCCTGGCTCCTCTGGACGTCACACACCAATTTAACCACATTGGTGATAGACTCCCAGAGGGCCTTCTTAACAGACGCATCTGTCAACCTCCTCTTGTTCCCAAACAGCTGGGGATAAAAGTCCTTGACGGCGTGGACCAGTGCAGCGCTCTCCTGCTTGGTGAACCTGGGAGATGACATGCCTGCTGGGTTGTCCAATAAATATATTATAATAATATAAACTGCCTGCAGGCATTAGAGAACTGACAAAGATGGCAACGTGTAATGGACTTTTATATGGTGAAGTAAACATGAGATGCACCATGGGACAAGTTTTCTGTACATCTGATTGGATAAAAGTTTGAAATATTGTTAGAATGTCTGTGAGACCATCCTGACTCAAGTTGTGTTTGTGTGATGAACTCTGATTGGCCGTTCCTTAATGTTTCATATCTTAGTAACTTCCTTACACATACCTCCTGGTGGTGCTGTAACTTCATTTTTCATGTAGACTTATTTGTAACTCATGGGCCTGTCATGCGGATATGTGTGACGCAGATTTAATATCCGTGATCCGTTAAATATTAATGATAAAATTCTATTTAAAATCTAATACTGTCACATTATTAAATGTTGTATATATTTTTCGGTTTAATAACGGTCTGTTTCTTTAATACAAATACACATTTAATATTGTATGTCTTTATTGTTCATAAAATCCATTTCTTTACTTATTGTGAAGTATTGATATTGCTCTATTAAATGTATTTCATAATGCACATTGATTGTGTGCTATTGCGTGACATTAGACTCTAATGTTTAAAGATGCTAATCTGGTGTTTCAAGATGCGTTTCCCACGCAATATTTCTGAATGTTCAAATTCAGGTTATAATGTCAGTAACTTGGATAATCTGTTTATAAATGTTAAACTACAGGTTTGTTTGTTATTAGTAAATAAACCTTGAGCTTGTATTTGTCTGAAGTGCTCATATATGTTATTGTGCAATGGCGTCTTTATTTTTAAATAGACATTACAAACAAACAATTGTATCAAATGATCTGTAGAGATAGAAAATTGTTTAGACTTTAAAATGTAAATCAATTTATCTTAGTATTTAGATATCCTCAACAGAAGAAATTTAAATGCACATGGTTGAGCCAATCACATTTTCATATGCAGTGTTTTAAAGGCTTAACTAAGACTTTTAATTTCAAGAAAGCAAAATTCAACGATTTAAGGGAATCATTAAATAATATAAATTGGGACAATGTATTTTCTAATAAAAATACAGAGGATAAATGGATAATATTTA